>NW_004443946.1:32698392-32699878 GCF_000243295.1 Trichechus manatus latirostris | reverse complement strand
AGATTCAGAAAGGAAGGTGTGTTACCTAGAGGGCATCTAGAACGCTCGGCCATTTGTAAGTGATGGATGGACTTTAACCAAGAACTAATATCTTGTATTTATGAAGCACCTTTCAACCAAGGAACTAAAAATGCAATTATAAGCATCATCTCATTAATCCTCACAATATACTTTTGGCGCTGAAGGAAAAATAAACAAAACTATATATTGTGAGTCTTGATTCTTTAGTGTGCCAAGGTAAAGAAATTAATGTTTTGGAGCAGAAAACTGATCGGCTGGGTGAAGTGAATTAATAGACCCAGAGCACAAGGGCATTATTAAGTAAGTGAGCTTTTCCAGATTCACTTAAGTGGGACCTTGAGCCAGGGAGAACTACCTTTCCTAAATGATGAGATGTTTACCCCTGGAAAGCAATGCAGAGCACCTAGGCATAACCTGACTTGGCTGAAGAAGCTCACTGCCACGTGTCTTCTGGATATGTTCAAACATTAAAAAATATACAAGGATAGACATATTATCATTTCCTTCCTATATCAAAGTCATAATAATGATCTACCATCTCTAGGCTACAGGATTTGAACTGTTTTAATCAAGATGGCTAAAACATGACTAGAACACTGGATTAAATCCTGTCTCGGACATTTACCAGTTTTATGAACTTGGGCAATTTACTTAATCTAGGTGAGTCTCAGTTTCTTCATCTATTGGGAAATAAAAGGAAGAATAATAATATATATATTTCAAAATTTCATACAAATTAAATGTGATAATCCAGGCAAGAGTGGATTCAGGGTGGAGCTGGAAGAGGTTGGGAATGGGGAGAGTCTGTGATTTGCTGTAATTGTCAGGATTCTTCCCTAACACAGGTCTAAGGTTCCAAAATGAAAGATCATTTTCCCCATAAACAGTGAAAGGGGGTAGAAGGGCGGCCAGTCTAAAGAGTCCTCTAGAACCTCTTCTAGTCTTGACATTTCCATTAAGCTCTGGCCTCTGTCTGTCTTCTCTCACTGATATGCCTATGGACATTCAGTCCTCATTTCTGAGTATATTACAGGCTAGGTGATGGGTGTGTGCGGGGCCATGATGGAGATGAAGCTCCAAGTGCCTGATGATCTATGTCCAGCTATCCAAGTGAACATGTCCCTATTCCTTGACCTTTCTTCCTAGCAAAGTTGAGTCTGTGTGTATGCATGTTAACATTGAACTTCTTTTTCATATCCTGAACATAAATCAAAGCATCATTTCTGTTGAATTATTATTATACTAAAGCCCATTAATCCTGATGCAACAATTAGAACATACTACCAATCCCTATTCTTTCTTTGCATTTTGAGGCCATTCTGAAGCTAGACTAGTCAATTGCAAAGTCTGGATTTTGTCTAGGTCCTTTCTAGGAAACATGCTTAGTACCTTTATGTCTGGTATGTCTTTATGCCTTAGTTTCTTCAAATGTAAAATGAGGATTATAATAATAACTGCAACATAG
>NW_004443946.1:32684567-32696945 GCF_000243295.1 Trichechus manatus latirostris | reverse complement strand
TCCTTGTTCTCGTTTTCTCCCTTGGATCACTTACTTTGGGGAAGCCAAGTGTCATGTCATGAGGACATTTAAAAAGCCATCTGAAGAGGTCCACATGGCCACGAACAGAGGCCTCCAGCCAACGGGCAGAAAGGAACTGAGATTTTTTTGTAAACAGCCATGTAAGTGATCCATCCAGAAGGAGATTCTCCAGCTCCAGATGGGTCTTGAGGTGGTTGCAGCCCCAGCTGATATCTTGACTACAACCTCATGACGGACTTTGAGTCAGAAACATTCAACTCAGCTGCTACCAAATCTTGACCCACAGAAACTGTGAGATAATAAATGCTTGTTGTTTTAAGCCACTAAGTTTTGATGTAATTTGTTATGAAACAATACATACAAAATAACTATAGAGTTTCATGTTAGTGTTTCTGTCCAACCAGATAGGTCTTCCTAAGAGTGCTATCATAGTCTTCTTATACATTATTCTCTCATGGAAATTAAGATTCATTAAATTTGTAACATTATCCTAATATGCTAGTTGACTAATGCAAGTAAAGAATATTCACACTTGGTAAGACTTGTTTTGGAGAACCCATGTCAGTCCTTAGTCATCACCAGATTCTTTGTTAAATGTAGTTAAATGGGTTCCAACTTATCTGTCAAAGGAAACGTTTGAGAATTTTTATATCAGTCCCAAGATTTTCACAATGTGAAATTTAGGACACTTTTCCCATCCTAGTTTTCGAGTCCGAGTTTTATCATTATTTCTGAAAGAATGTTAATAGGGTTTGGAATTCAAATTCCTTAAGCATCTTCAGATGCTAACCATCTAAGACCCAGAAATTTGAGCTCCTCTGAAGAACTCTATTACCATTTTCTTGCCTTTTGAGGTGGAATGGATTTTCCTATGTATTTTGTTTGTACTAGCCTTTATAATCTGAAGGAAATTCTCCTTGCTAGAGAACTTATTAGGGACAGACGAAGATATGTATGTGGGGTCGGGGGTAGGAAGTCTAGACAACCACTAAAGTCCTCCTTAAACCAAGATTTTGTTTGTTTTATAATTAAACAAAAATCAGTTCCTGGGAGTAGAATTCACTGGAAGTTAGAGTACATAATTCGAGAGGCATCTACAAGGCTAAGGTTGACGAGAACTCAAAGTTCATCTAAGAATTATTTTAATGTTTCTGAAAGTTACTGTTAGAACATCATTGGAAATAGGACACATATAAGCATCAAACAGAGCATAGATTTTGAAGACCAGCCTCCCCTCACAAAGGTATTAATTAAAGAGCTGTCTACACTCCTATTTGGTTGGTTTTGTGGCATTTCCAAGGCTTTTCAAAAATTGAACCAGTTGGCAGTCATGCATCATTTAGTGAAAGATTCAAAGGTCAGGTATACATTTCTGCAATGTAGTACAAGAACTAAAATTTCCCAGTGAAGAAATAACCTCAGGGAATGCAGTAGTTATAGTATATCTTGAATTCATACAATGCCTCGTTAACTCTACTTGGCAAATTAATTCAGACTGATTTGTTTGTGAGAACTGCAGCATGGCCTCAAATCTGGGTATCAACAAAGGAAAATGATAAACAACAATATATTGTGCTCAGAAGAAAATGTCTAGAGAAAAGTATGGATCAGCATGGGGGCGATTTTTGTAACATAACTGTCTTTGTTTAAAAAAAAGACAAGAAAAAGAAGAAATGGAGAACGTACTCTTTACAGATATAACACAATTTATAAATAATACTGATATATGATATATTGCAAATACTCAAAACAAAAGCAAATAAATGAATTGAAAGCATCAAGAGGGAATATAAACAAGAATAAAAAAATTACGATAGGTATTTAATTTTAAAAAGAAGCAATTAATTCAATTTAAGGCAAAATTACCATGCATAATGGAAAAAGAAAAAGAAAAATGAAGGCAGTGTAATATGACAGGAAGAACCAAGAATAATTCCAAAATTGCTTATCATAAAGAAAAAAAAGGGCCCTGGTGGCACAAAGGTTAAGTGCTTGGCTGCTAACTAAAAGGTTGGTGGTTCAAGCCCACCCAGGGGCTCTGCCAGAAGAAGACCTGGCGATCTGTTCTCGTAAAGACTACAGCCTAGAAAATCCTATGGGGAAAGTTGTACTCTGGCATACGGAGTCTCTATGAGTTGAAATGGACTTCACAGCACCTAACAACAACAACAGCAGGAGCTACCTAACAGCAGTAACAACAGAAGCTACTACCTGACCTCCTTCTGTCATTATTCAAATGAGAGGTAGAGAGGAGGTGGGTAAGAACAAGCTGAAATTATTGGTGAGACTTTTTGGCACTGTGACCACCACCTTAGCAATGGATTTCTCGCTGTTTAAATGATTCCATAGGGAGCCGAGGAAGATTGCCTTCTCTTTTTCTGAGCAAACATTGCCTTTACTCCCATTTCTATCCCCCGTCTCACAAAACAAAATAATTTATGTTCCTGCAGGGTCTGAATAATCACTGGTCACAAATAGTCTTACCTATGTTTAGAATAGGAAGGTATTCCCCACCACACTCCTTAATCAAACAGAGCAATAAAAAAGCAAAGCAAAACATTAACTAAAGACCGAAAACAGACAAAACAAACAAAATGAAAAAAACATTTTCCATCTTGGCTTTTAAAAAGAAGGCATTGCCTCTTCAAATCCTTCTAAAACTTAAGGGTCAGCAAAAAGTGGCCCTTATAAATTTATAGAGAAGAATTTAGAATTGATTTCCTCAGGACTTAATAACTGATATCAAAATAGTCTGACTTTAAAATGTGAATGGCAATTGGGTCCTAGAGAAAGGCATCAAACATGACTAAGCTCTAGGTACTAAGAGCAAGGTCAAGTAACATTGGGAAATGCTTTGACTGACAATGCTAGTGACACATGCTTGTCACACATACTTGTCAATAATTAGAAGTCTGTCAAGGTTTTTGACATGATTCAAATGTTAGTTTATACGATAATCGTGATGGCCAGAATAGCAATTTTTCTTTGAATTAGAGTTTCTTTACAGTTTTATTTTCTAGCATGTTAAACATGATTCCATAAAATTATCCAGACATTCTAAATATTTGCCAGACACCCAGACTCTACTATCCTGTACCCGGTATCAGTTCTCAGGGACATGTTTTTGTTTGTTTGCTTGTTTTCCTATGAAATTATAATCTCCTCAGAAGCAGGGGTTATTTTATTTTTATTTTTACAACATCCTACTTCCATAACTCCCCTCCCCAACACACAGTGACACCAAACACTGACACATCTTCCGTGTTCAAGAACATTCATGAAGTTGATGACTATTGCCACCTCAAATAGAGGCAGATATCCTGAACCTCACAAGTTATTTAATGATTAGCTTTGAAAATTCAGATGATCCCTAAATTTCTTATGATCCCCAAAACCCCACAAATTTGAGACATATAAATAAAATACTAATGCCTCTTCCTTCTTCTAGTCATTTAATGTAAGGTATTAAATTAAAAAAAAAAAAACAACCCATTGCTGTTGAGTCGATTCCGACTCACAGCGACCCTATAGGACAGAATAGAACTGCCCCATAGAGTTTCCAAGGAGCGCCTGGTGGATTTGAACTGCCCTCCTTTTGGTTAGCAGATGTAGCACTTACAACTATGCCACCAGGGTTTCCAACGTATTAAATAAGTGATATTAAATCCTAGCTCTCTGAGGAATTTGTCTAAAGCTCTGTAGGCTATTTTAAGTTTGAAAAGATATTTATTGAACATTTACTATATGCTGGGCAAATGAAATGTTTTTATCTATTTACCCATTGATATGCATAAATAAACATTTATGTGTGTGTATATCCTATATAGAGAGATTTTATAAATATCTCAAGGAAAAAAGTGCTTTTAGATATTTTCCATGCAGCCTTGTAACTTGCAACAAGAAACAGCTCCTAAATATCTGTAAGAACTAAACATCCAGGACTCAAAGAAATGATTCGGAATAATTTCAACTAACATCCTGATAATTATAGAGTGGAACTTTTTTTTTTTTTTTTTTTAAGCCAAAGAGGAGAAATCAGATCTATTCCCTTGGTGGAAGAAAGGCAAACTCTGTAACATTTCAAATTATACTAGTCAAATTAAACTAGTCCATATTGCGTAGAAATTTCTAACCAACCAGAGAAATGGACCAGATGATCTAGTATTTTAACAGTTCTAATTGCTAGCTTCCTTTGAATTTCACTTTTTCAGAAAAAAAAAAAAAAATACAGCCATTGCCATCGAGTAGATCTTAACTCTTAGAGATCCTATAGGACAGAGTAGAACTGCCCTATAAGGTTTCCAAGGCTGTCATCTTTATGGAAGCAGACTGCTACATCTTTCTCCCTCCAGCGTGGCTGGTGGGTTCAAACTGCAGACCTTTCAGTTAGCAGCCCAGCGCCTAACCACTGCACCACCTGGGCACCTTCTCATACAGAAACCTGCTTTTATCTTTGCAATAATGATCCAAGAGATTAAAAGAAGCCTTTCAGTGACTTGATTTTCCTACTCAAGTTCACGCAGTATCTATTGATGCACCAGTGCCATCTTGTCAAAAAGCACTTAGAACGTTAGTAAGTATAAGATGTAATTAGGACAAGAGATGAGACACGTGAGAGGAGAGCACACATTTTTCTTGGTTTTAGGTTTTCATTTCTGATTATCAGGGGTGGTGGCTTATTTAAATCACACTGGAATCTTCACAAGTGTTTAGATTTTTGAACAGGAATTGGGATTTCTCATCTAATGAAAAACCCAACAATTATATCCAAAGATTTACTGTCGAGCATGACTCAGAAAGGAGGATCTAGACACAGTGCTTAGTGGAGAAATATGTAGATGTCCTCCTCACTTATGCTATTGGATTGAAACATTGTCTGATTGAATAATGGTTGAAATCCTATTACCCAATTCCTAGCACAGGGATTGATAGTGATGGATGCTTAATAAATACTTTTAGAGAAGAATTTGAGTGTTTTCTTGTCAATAAAGGAATGCAAATATCAGGGTGGTTTCTGTCCCTAGAGGTTTGCTGTGTTAATTGGGATTTCAAATTACTAGTGGTTAAGAGCTATGGCTGCTAACCAAAAGGTCGGCAGCTCGAATCCACCAGGTGCTCCTTGGAAACAGTATGGGGCAGTTCTACTCTGTCCTACAGGGTCCCTATGAGTCGGAATCGACTCGAAGGCAACCCGTTTGGTTTTTTGGGGTACAGTGGAGCCTTGGTGGCTCAGTGGTTAAGAGTTCCACTGCTATCTAAAAAGTAGGCAGTTTGAATCCACCAGCTGCTCCTTGAAAACGTAGTTTTACCTGTCCTATAGGGTTGCTACAAGTTGCAATTGACTCAAGGGCAATGGATTTGGTTTGGTTTGGTACGTTTCCAGGACAGTGAGGCTTGTAGGTACAGTTACTGCTGAAACTTCTGGTCCTTTTAGTCAACATTTTGCTTTGTTCTAAGCAGCTTGGGGGGAATAGGGGCAGAGTCGGCACCAACGCAGGAATCAAGCAAGGTCAGAAAAGAGAGGAACAAAGTACATTTATCTTGATCGTTCTCTTTGACCAGAAAAATTAAAGTAACTGTGATCTTAAACAATATCAGTACAGTTGCCATGTCATCCGTTCTGACTCACGGTGACCCGATGTGTGAAAGAGTAGAACTGTGCTCCATAGGATTTTCAATGGCTGATTTTTCAGAAGTAAATCGCCAGGAGGAGTCCTGGTAACTCAGTGGTTAAGTACTTGGCTGCTAACTGAAAAGTCAAAAGTTTAAACCTACCAGCTGCTCCGCAGGAGAAAGATGTGGCAGTCTGCTTCTGTAAAGATTACAGCCTTGGAAACGCTATGGGGCAGTTCTACCCTGTTCTATAGGGTGGCTCTGAGTCAGAATCAACTCGTCACCAATGGGATTTTTTTAGATTGCTAGGCCTTTCTTCCGAGGCACCTCTGGGTGGACTCAAACCTGTAACCTCTTGGTTAGCAGCCTAGTGCGTTAACCATTTGCACCACCCAGGAATTAGAGAAGAGTACAGCTATATAATTATCCAGCCACAGAATGAGCTGGATTTACTGGTTGAAATGTCCTGTAATATTTTGGCCTATCTGTTCATCAGTGACACTACAAGCACTAACTCATTTCAACAAGACTGGTAGGAAGGTGGGCTGGGAAGAAATGTTGTGGGTAAATTGCATACAACTACTGAGAATGGAAATAAGACTAGAGAATTGTCTTAAAGGTCTGGAACTGAGGTTGGTTTTTGGACTTTGAGTTAACGTATTGACCTAGCACCTCTCTCAGCTCAGTTGACTTATTTCAAGAACAGATCTATTAAGAGTATTTTGAAATTCCCTTTATGCACTTACTTGGACCTCAAACTTCTTCGAGGTTCTAGTGGGAGAAAGTCACAAAATGAAGCAAGGCTATTAGATTTCATTTGGTTTATGTCCTTTAGGAGATCTCAGTTGCTCTCTGAGAACAATATATTCTTTTCCATGTATTGCCTTCATTTTTACCACTTCTGGAGGTTTAGCTCCACCCTTACCACACAAACAATTCAGTAAAAGAAAAAATCCAGATTCATTTTGAAAGTCTAAAAGCACTTTGGTTCCATTTCAGTTTGTACTTCACTTATATAAATTCCTATTTTATTTGAAACAGCATCGCACATCAGTTTTATACAGGTTTAAAAATGAAGTAATAAATACTTCTAAGCCTTGGCTGACTGAGAAAATTTTAAATTTACTTATACTTCACATTTACATTTATTTTTGATTTATATATTTTTTAAACTCTTATGTATGCCTAAATGTTTTCTTTTCTCCTATTTATCATTCTGTCTAACTATACTGGGAAATTCACAGTTTGAGTTCTACAGAGACATATCTCCTCATTCTAAAAATTATTTCAATAAAATCAGGTTTATTTGTTTTAACAAAGAAAATTTTCCCAGTAGATCTTAAAGTTATTCATAATATTTGATATTTTCTTATTGTTTTTAAAATGAACTTAAGTATATTTACTGTTTATAAAAGATAGTCTTTACCTTGGTGTCTATTACTTTTGTGCATATGCAAACAATGAAGTCAGAAGTTTTTAATAACTCCAGTATATTATGCAGTATAACATTTTTTGAGCATCAACTATATAGCCACGGGATCCTTGCGTGGCACAAATCATTAGGCACTCAGCTACTAACCAAAAGACTGGCGGTTTGAACTCGCCCAAAAGCACCTCAGAAGAAATGCCTGGCAATGTATTTCTGAAAGATCATAGTCATTGAAAACTCTATGGACATACACAATCCTATAATAACAGTAATAACAAACAATAATTTATGAGTTGATACATAGGTGGATATATAAGCTGAATAGGTGTGGGAGGGTGTATGGGAGTACACCCACGAGCGTATATAGGTTTGACTGTGGATATTTCTACATACATAGTCATACGTGCTGCATGTATATTCATATATATAATAGAACACAGAAGGGGCACAGTCATGGAACCAACTAGACGTAACCAAAAACCTTGTGGGACAGAGTCACTGGGCTTGAAGACTAGAAACCATAGTCCCAGGGTACCTCAAAGTCAATTGGCATAGACAGTTCATAAAGAAAACATTCTCCATCCTACTTTGGTGAGTAGCATCTGGGGTCTTAAAAGCTTGTGAGCAGCCATCTAAGATACAACTATTGGTCTCTTTCTGTCAGGAGCAAAGGAGAGTGAAGAAAAACCAAAGATCAAGGAAAAAATTAGTTCAAAGGACCAATGGATCACAAGAACCACAGCCTTTATCAGCCTGAAACCAGAAGAAGTAGATGGTGCCCAGGATCACAATAGAAGGTCCTCGGGAAAAAAAGAAAATCAAATTCATAAAAATGACCAGATTTACTGATCTGAGAGAGACTGGAGGAATCCCTGAGACTATAGCTGTTAGATACCATTCTAACTTGAAACTGAAGCCATTCCCAGAGATCACCTTTCAACTAAATAATAGACAGGCCTATAAATAAACAATAGCACACGTGGAGAAAGTGCTCCTTAGAACAATCATCTACATGAGACCAAAAGGAGAACGTGCCCAAAAGCAATGATGAGAAGCCAAGAAGGGTCAGGAAAACTGGACAAATGGAAATGGGGAGCTCAGGGTGATAATGGGGAGAACACTGACACATTGTGGGGAGTGCAACCTGTGTCATGGATCAATTTGTGTATGAACAATTGAATGGAAAACTAATTTGCTCTGTAAACCTTCACCTAAAGCATAATATAAATAAATAAATAAATAATACAGCAAAAACAAAAACTCTATGGAGCACTGTTCTACTCTGAAACACATGGAGTTGTCATAAGGCAGAATTAAGTCAAGGCGACAGGTTTGTTTTGGCTTACTATATAGCTACTCTGACTCCTTAAAAACAACAACAAAAAAGGATTAACAAAACTGGAGCCCTGATGGAGCAGTGGTTAAGAGCTGGGCTGCTAACCTAAAGGTCAGTAGTTCGAATCCACCAGCCGCTCCTTAGAAACTCTATGGGGCAGTTCTACTCTGTCCTATAGGGTCGCTATGAGTCAGAATCAACTCTATGGCAATGAGATTTTGGTTTTGGGTAGAGTCAAGTCTAGTAGTATATGTTTTCTATTGTGGTGGTGAGAACTTTGACTTTTGATTAATAATTGTGTTATAGTCAATATCGAAATCAACAAAATGCAAGACCTTATTTTTTTAAAACAGTCTGCCTTAGTTTGATTATTTAAAATTTATTTTAAACACATGTGTGTATATGTGTGCACGTGCGCACGCGCACACACACACACACACACACGCACACACACACGCACACACACTTACACATATCCATACCTGGTTCTTGTTCTTTTTAATAAGGAGGAGAGAAAATTCTAAAATCTCTAAATATCAACAGCAGAAAGTAGGCTGAGCCACATCTAGGGATAGTCCATTCTCGTAACAGCATATCAGTGGCAGGAAATGGAGCAGAAGCTAGAGAAGGAAGCTCTCCTTAGCAGGTGAAAGATAACCAATGCTCAGAAAATGAAGAAAAAGCTCTCTGTGACTTCAACGATGGACATATCAAGCATCGCGTAGGAAAACAGATAATGATCAGGTGTTGATTGGCACCTTTATGCAGAAGGGCTATGTCTTGAGAATAGGCTAGGGCAGCTAAAAAAAAATCAAACCAAACCGAACCCGTAGCTGTCGAGTTGATTTCGACTCATAGCGACCCTATAGGACAGAGTAGAACTGCCCTATCAGGTTACTGAGGAGTGGTTGGTGGATTCAAACTGTCGACCTTTTGGTTCGTAACTGAATTCTTAACCAGTGTGCCTCCAAGGCTCCATGAACGCAAAAGTATGGGAACACCCCTCACGGAAGAGGGAGCAAAGTATATTTGAATCATCACAGAATAGAGTTACTAAGTAGAAGCAACAGAACTGGAAAATAATAATGCTTTCTGTCTGTCATCTTCAAAACTTGCTCTAAGCAAGGTATGGCATAATATAAATAAAGATAGAATTGAATCCGTGTATTTGGTGTTGAAGTAGGAAAGAACAGTGTATAGTCTTTTTGTTTTGTTTTGTTTTGTTTGTTTAAGTACAGGAAAATAGATTGCCTGTTCTGCTTGCATATTCCTCTACTCTCTTATCCTGAATTAACTTCCCCAGTCTGTCTCTGCTACTCTACATAGCAGTACTATTCACAGTGCCTCTAGGGATTTAACTCATCCACTTAGAGATTATCTTGTTTCTTTCATTCTAAACAGAGATGAGACAATCCACAAAATAAAACTGATGAATCAGTAAAAACAGTGCTATAGCCTTCAAAATATGCATGATCTAAATCAGGGGTCCTCCAAATACAGCCAAGAGGCAGATACTGCTCATCAAGTTATATTTGTGTTTGTATTGTCTATGGCTATTTTTGCACTACAACAGCAGAGTTGAATAATTGCAAAAGAGCCTTATGGCCTACAGAGTCTAAATATTTACTATCTGGCCTTTTACAGAAAAAAAAAATTGCTTACTTCTAATGTAAATCATGGAGCTGTGGTGGCGTAGTGGTTAAGAGCTGGGCTGCTAACCAAAAGGTCAGCAGTTGGAAACCACCAGCTGCTCTTTGGAAACGCTATGGGGCAGTTCTACTCTGTCCTATAGGGTCGCTATGAGTTGGAATCAACAACATGGCAGCTTTTTTTTTTTTAAATGTAAATCAAGGTATCAGAGTCTCCCTACCTAGATTCAAAATTAGGTTGGCCTCTGATGCTTACTAGCTGTGTAACACTGGAGAACACATTACTTAACCTGAAACTCAGTTTCTTAGTCTCTAAAATGGGAAGAATAATAGAATCCCTTCCCAGGATGCTGTGAGGAAGAATAAATGTGATAATCCATGAACCTGACACAAAATAAGTTCTGTATCAATGTTATCTATTATTAATTAATACAATTGCCCTCAAATCCTTTCTGCACTGATAGGTTATAAGAGCCTCCTCCCTTCTTCCAGGATACAAAGCTCTCAGAATCTTGTAGGCCATTAGAATGAAGATTTCGCCATTGAGCACTGAGAAAACCACATTTCTATAATGTGATTAAAATGAAAACAAATCTAGTTTAATTAAACATTGAGACTGGCAATTGTGCATCCAGCAGAAGCACATTTCTAGTAAATGTTTAATAATGCGATTACAGAGTGTTCTGCATGCACTGGAATGTGGGAAACAATGGTAAATTTGCATGTGAATTTACATCTGTCAACTAACTGAATCTTAGCTCTGTATCCAATGCAAACTGCAGTGCTCCTGGGAGACTGTGGAAAAGCAGTCAGGGTAACAGAAAGGGTCCAGATATGGGGCCAAACAAACCTGTATGGAATCCCAGCATTGACATTTTCTGGCCTTGTGACTGCAGTGTATGTGCTCAACCTCCCTGAGCCTTGGTTTATCCGTCTATAAAAGAGGGAGATTACTACTTCTCTCCTGGGATCACAAAGAAGATTACACTAAGTGAAATAAAGTATGAACAACACCTGCCCATTAGTTCCCTCAATGTGAAAGGTGTAGGTCATCATGTCACAGTTGACCCTTGTGCATGTCTGAGTAGGGGAACAATTTGTTAGTATTGTCCTAGACAGCTCAAGGTCAAGCCCAAATTCTAGCCTTTGTGCATCTCTGTCTGTTTGCCAGACTCCATCAAGCACTTCTGTGTGCTCTTGCATCTGTGTCTCAACCCCATGATAGCACCTTCTCTCACTATTTGGAATTACAGGTACAATATTGTGTAGTGCATAGCAGTAATGGGTTTGCCTTCCAAGAGACAGAGGCCTGAGCTCCAGGTCTTCATATATTAACTTTTGACCCTGGTTGAAATAGTTAACCTTATAAATCTGCATATTATTATTTGCAAAATAATGACAAGAATATCTTCCTCTTAGGGTTATTGTGAAGATTTAATAAAAGAACTCAGTGCAGTGCTGGGTGCTTAATAACTGCTTGATAACCAGTTGCTGTCAAGTCTATTCCAATTCAAGATGACCTCATGTGTGTCAGAGTGGAACTACTCTCCACAGGGTTTTCAATGGTTGATTTCTTGGAAGTACTTTGCCAGGCCTTTCTTCAGAGATTCTTCTGGGTAGATTGGAATCTCCAGCCTTTTGGTTAGCAGCCGAGTACATTAATGTTTGCACCACCCTTGTACTCCAGCTGCTCAATAAAAGTTAAACCCATCACCATCGAGTCTGGTCGATTCCGACTCATGGCAACCCTAGAGGACAGAGTAGAACTGCCCCATAAAATTTCCAAAGGAGCAACCGGTGGATTCAAAATGCTGATCTTTTGGTTAGCAGCCAACCTCTTTAACCATTGCATCACCAGGGCTCTGAATAAAAGTTAGGTATTAAAATTATCATGCTTGTGTACTTGCATTTCTCCCTGGTGGAGCCCTGGTGGCACAGTGGTTACAAGATGAGCTGCTCACCAAAATGTTGGCAGTTCAAATCCACCAGCTGCTCCTTGGAAACCCTACAGGGCTCCTTGGAAACCCTACTCTGTCCTATACCTTTGCTGTGAGTCAGAATAAACTCCATGGCAACGGGTTAGACTGTAAGATCCTTGAGGGCAGGGCTGTGTTTTATTTCCCACTGTATACTGATCACATAGCATAGATTCACATATAAAGTAGATGTTGAATAAATATTTGTTGAATGCTGAATACACGAATGAGTATATAGGTGTCTCCACTCAAACTCACCCCACTGATGAGGTTGAGGTGGGGGGAACAGCAACATCTTTTTACATAAACGGCTACAGAAGTCTGTGACTAGACCTTTCAGTGTTTCTGCTGATT
>NW_004443946.1:32609434-32684467 GCF_000243295.1 Trichechus manatus latirostris | reverse complement strand
ATATATATATATATATATATATATATATATATATATATGTTTTCTTCCTGGCCTGACATCAACTTATTTCTATCATTTGTCGTGACAGATCCTTCAGCATATGAGTTCCACTGAACTGTCTTTTTCTATCTATGCACCTAGTCACAAAGTCTTCTTAGGCAATCCTGTATCTACCATTTGTCGTTGTGAGGTGCCATCCAGTTGATTTTCACTCAGAGCGACCTCATGTGACAGAGAAGAACTGCCACATAGGGTTTTCTGAGCTTTAATCTTTACAGGAGTGGATCTCCAGGTCTCTCTCCCACAGATCCACTGGGTGGGTTCCTAAAGCTAACCTATCAGTTAGCAGCTGCACCACCATTAACCATTATGCCACCAGGCTCCTTATATCTACCACTGACATTTGTCAAACTCCTCCATCCAGGCCAAGAGAGAGCATAAGGGACTCACTGAGAGGCTGTAAAAGGACTGTGTGAAAACGAAATGTATCTCATGCTGCAAACCATATCACTGGAAATCTAATCCAGTCCATACTAACCTCAGGAATTAAAGATTTAGAGTGCCTCTTTGTCCTTGACTCATTCCCTCCTTCCTCCTCTGACCCTCCTTCCCCTCCCCTTCAGCCTGCTGGGCTATTGACAGGGATTTTGGTAAGAGTGGAAGGTCTTTATCCCTTTGAGATGAGCTGCACTATGATTACAATCGATTGAGTGATTTACAGTACAGAGCGCCTTTCCTTACCCTCTGTGCTTTATACAATTACAAATGACATACTATATGTTACTATATATTATTACTATTGGATATTTGTGTACCACCTATTTTTTGGTATCCCCAAGAAGCTCAATGTTTTTTGTTTTTGTTTTGTGGACTTTTAATAACTAGAGGAATACTGCAACCTTGTGCAAAACTGAAATCAAGGACACTGAAACTCGGAAACTTTTCCAATAAATAAAGCTACGTTCTTGTTCCGGTGTTAGGACACTTGGTGTTCATCCAATGTAGGGCAGAAGGAAAACAGTATGGGTGATTGCATTTTATGGTTGGTACAATAATTCTAGATTTTCATAATTAAAGACAAATTCTGCAGGACGGAATTTTCATTAACTTCCTCAACTGGAGCTTCTCTGTGGCAATAAGGTAAATATATATATATATATGTGTGTGTGTGTGTCTGTGTCTGTGTATGTATAAAATTTACTTAGTCCACAGCTTTGAAATTATGCAATTTTTGATAATTTTTTTTAAATTTGGAAGAATTTGTGTTATTTCAAATGTCTTGAATAGAGTGTGATGTTATTTATATTTTTACATCACACTATTTTAAATAAGTATAATTTAAAAATCACATAAAATGTGGCAGCATCATATTTCTAATCTTAAAAATATTATTCCAAGAATTTAGTTTAAGTACACCCTGGTGGCGTAGTGGTTAAGTGCTATGGCTGCTAACCAAAAGGTCGGCAGTTCAAATCCACAAGGCACTCCTTGGAAACTCTATGGGGCAGTTCTACTCTGTCCTATAGGGTTGCTATTAGTCAGAATCTACTCGACTGCAACGGGTTTTTTTTTTTTTTTTAATTATTATTATTCATGGAAATTAAGATATCATCCTATTCATTAAATTCCTAGTTATATAGCACCTAGAAGTGACCATCAAATTTCTTATTACTCATTTCACTGAGTCCCTAGACTATAATATTTATAATATTTAACTTACAGCTAAATAAAGAATTAATATATGCCTTTTAATTTGTAAAAGTTCACCTTCCCCTTTAAATCCCAAGATAGTCTACCAAAGATGAGGAAAGCATAAACCAGGACCAAAGACTAAGGTGAACTTCTTATAAAGTCCTACAGAAGCTTCCAGCAAAACTATTCTTTTCCTCAATAACTCCCTAGACCAAAAACATTGCTCTGGTCACAAATTCTGGATAAATAATATCTTTAGTCAGTATAACTGCTACCATATTATCTGATGTAAATCTTCATCATTATAACAAGTTCCAATGTGTGTTATTTAATTCCTTTACAAATAACCTTGAGTCATATGTCAGCTTAATGTCTCAGGGATGAGTATCCATGTGTACTTGTGTTCCCACTCCCTCTATTCAATATATTATATATAGCTGTCTGTTTTTTTCTTTTTTGCTGTCTTCTGGGTGGTTGTGTTTAATTTTAGGATTAGCCAGAAGCCCTTATCAGCTTCCAAGAGATTTAGAGGGAGAGAAAGGCCCTAGGTTTGATAGCAGTAATTGTATTTAACTTGTAAGATACAGGCTATTTATCTTGTGGCTGGGAATTCACAGAGGAGAAAGGAGGTTTGCCTGATAAAACAAAATATAAAGAAGGAAAAAACAAAAAACAAAAACTAAGCACCTCCTCACCGCTCTCCCATCCCCCAAGTTAGACCATTAAACAGTAAAACAGGCTTTCGTTTAATAAAGCTCCTCTCCTCTGCTTACATATGGTGCTAGAAGGAAAAAACAGGCTCCTAAAAGGAAAGAGACCACGAAAGCCCCAAATGGCCTACAAAGTCGGGTGGACAAAGGCAAATGTCCCCAGTGCCAAGGGAAATGTTGGGTTCTAGACTTCTATCAGAAATTGGGAGTCTAACTTGAGACAAAATTTCTAAAATATCTCGACTTGGGTTAGGGCCAGAATTCCTAGGGTATGCAAGCATCCCAGCCAGGGAATCAAACAAGGGCGCTCAAGTCAGGAGGTCCCGGGTTGGAAAACTAATTCTCCTATCTACAGTGGGGCCCACAGGGTATATCTAACCTCTCTGGATCAGTTCCTTAGCTGTAAAATGGGAATAAGACCAACACTGACCTCACATGGCTGTTGCAATGCTAAGTGCGCTATTGCATTTGAAGCGAGGGGAGTGGGAAGTATGTCAACGCTCTTCAGTGGCAGCCATCACCCTCTGGATGAGTTTGTCTGCAACATGGTTGATGCCAACATATTGTTGGCGTAAGGATTGAATGAAGAAATATACTTAATCCTTCAATGCCTGGGGCATAATAATTGCACAATAACACTACAAATTTAGTGCCATAGTTGCACCAGTCACATTTTAAGCTCGATTGCCACAAGTGGCTAGTGGGTAAACCTTACTGATCAGCACCGGTAGACAATCTGAAAGAAATAAAGGAGACAGTTTTAGCTTTCTAAATACCAGTGCTTCTCAAACCTAGCTGCATGTAGAATCACTTTGGTGGCTTTTAGAAAGCACTGATGCTTAGACAGGGCTTCTCACACTTCAGCGTACACACAAGTCACCTGGTGATCTTATGAAAATGCAGATTCTGATTCAGCAAGCCTGGGGTGGGCCCAAGACTCTGTATTTTTACCAAGCACCCAGGTAATGCCGATGCTGCTGGTGCAAGGACCACACCCAGATCAGTTAAATGAGACCACCTGGGACTGGAGCCTGAGCACCGATAGTGGATTTAGTTTCTTGAAAGCTCCCAGGTGGTCCTCATGTGCAGCCAGGTTGCAGACCATTGCTTTACACAAAAATGTTTATTGGAAAATATTTTTTAAATAAGTTTTCACCAAAAACTAATCCCTGCAAGATGAAAGTCCCTTGGAAATAGAAACTCGCCTGTTTGTGGATCCTGATTTATTCCTGACAAATTGAAAAGTAACTATTTAGTAATGCAAGGGTTTCAGGATGCACTTGTTTGATTGATTAATTGATACATTTTGTGATGCGAGTGTTTGAAGAGCTTATTTATCAGATGGTTTTAAAATGCGCCTAGAAATGTTCAAACACATTTCATTACGTGAGCCTCACTCTAGTTGTCATTGCTTCTCTGTGGTCTTGAAACCTTATTCAAACGTGGCTTTTCCGTCTTGATTATATTTATGTTCTTTATTCCCTTTGCAGGACTTCCCTTTCTATGTTCTCCCCACCCCCACCCCCGCAGAGAACTGAAAGCTAAGCTGGTCCTGAACAAACGAAGGAGCAGGTAGATGAGGCTTGTTTTAATGTGTGCTTGAAATCTGGCAAGACCTCAAATATTTGCAGGCAAAGATGGAAAGAAAACCTTCTGGCTACGAATTCATGAAAACCCAAAACCTGAGAAATTTCAGCTTCATGTCAAGTACATAGATTGGTTTTTAAGCCTTCGAAGTTTTGATAATATAGGCTGAGAGGTGGACAATAACAGAAAACCATCTCTTAGCCCCATGAATACTGTCTAAACTAGGAAAGGGCTACGATAATTTGAATATGTTGGAGACTTTCTTTAACTCAGTGTTTCTCCACAGATAGCTATTCTGTCCCCTACCCCCAAAAGGACATTTGGCAATGCGTAGAGAGAGACAGGCTACTGGCATCTAGTCCACAGAGGCCAGAGAGGCTGCTAAACATCCTACAATACATGCAACCCTGCCCCCTCTACAAACACAGTAAAGAATTATCCAGCCCAAAATGTCACTAGTGCCAAGGTTGAGAAACACTGCTAACTGAACAAGTCCAGTCAGGATCTTCTATCTGAGACTCCTTTTTACAGAATAAAATAAAATTACTACCAGTTTCAGTAAAATCATGACTCTGGGAAATAGGAAAATGAGTAGAAAGTTTGAAGAAGTGCAATCTGAGATTCAGAATAGAAATCTTGCTCTGCCACATAAGCTGTGTGATTCTAGCTAAGTTATAGAGCCTCTCAAAGCCTCAATAATGTAACTTTAAAATGGGAATAGTGGTGATAATAATACCAAGTGCAGTCTTGTGATAAGTGGAGAGAAGCTCAATTGTAGTAATGTCTATGGAGGCACTTCGAGCATCAATAAGCCCTGAAGCAATGTTTTTACATTTTATAAACATTCTATGAAGATGAGTCTCTGTAGAATTTGACACACTGAAATATAAAATAACGGTTTTCTAATTTAGTGTACTTGCAGGGTAGTCACTTCTAGATCCTTTTTATGTTGTGAGTTGGGTGGTTGAACAAGATTTAAGCATCAGTCATCATCAGTGGTCATTGTATTGACTGTGAGGAAGAGCTTTCCAACTAAGAGAACATCGACTGACTTGGTATTCAATATCAAAAAAATAAAATAAAATAAGACCCTGCTCTCCTCAGCACCATCCGGGGTGGGAAGATGAGGAGTCCTGCACAAGAGAGTTGCTTATCAGTCTTCATTTCCAAGAAAGGCCAGGCTCTGACCTGAAAAGCCCCTTCCTGCGCCATGTTCAGGGTTCTAACAGCCCTGGCAATACAACCAGCCACCCACCCACAGCAGAAGCAGATCTCTAACAATTCCAGTCAGCTCAGCATCCCAGGGGGCCTGGAGCTGTGGGCTAAAAGTAATGTCTCATGTTCAATTCACCTTTCACCTCCCCTCCCTTGTCGCCACCACTGCATTGTGTTGAGGCAGCAAGCAGAGGCTTTATAAAGAACATTTGTCACTGCCTGGATGATAGCTCTGGGCTGACTCTTCTTTTATTTCCCTCTCCTGTTCCTCAGACTTTCTATTTTCAGGTTCAAAGGAAGAAGTTGCTTTTGAGTTCTATCTCCAAGAATTAAGTAGTGTAAGATTCCAATTGCTATGGAACTATTTTCATTTTGGATCCTTCTTGATTCACGAAGATCCAATGCTACACACCCTGTGCCCAATTGGTTTCTAAATATTTCATGGTGGGATGTTCCCGTAAAGCCACACAAAATCCTATAAATGCCCATGAGAAGATCCTGGAGTTAACTCATTTGTCCTGGTGCACAGTGTCTTGGCGAGCAGAACCAATTTCCTGAGGGCATGTCCTCAGAATGAGAAAATTTAAGGGGAAGATTCTGTAGAAGCTAATCTATATTTCTTTACCATTTAAACATTAGCAATAGACAAATAACATGACAGAATTCCTCTTGATTGCTTCTATACTTAGCATTAGCAATAAAACAGACTAGCTTGGAAAAACGAGAATACATCACTTTTGCAGAAACTGTCAAGACTGCCCGGCCAGGTCGCTTTGTTCTTTGACACCCAGATACGGGGGGTATTTTGATATTTATGGTTTAAAATAAACATTGGCAAATTGCTCTAATGATGCTTTAAATTTAGATGCATGGATCGTTTCCATAGTACAGGGAAGCAGGTGGGAGAGAAAGTATCCAAGGACACAAAGCTGAGTCCTGGGAAGTCTTGGAATGCAAAACTCAAATGTTAAAGTCCATCTAGTATAGTATACCACTTTCCAATAAAGAAAGATGGTGCCTTCTTTTAATACTCAATATGCTTTCAATTGCCCATTTAAGCACCTCACCATTGGGGTGAGGAGGACAGCTTGTACTCATTTGTAATAACTTTTCTTTTTTTAAAAGAGGATTTTTGACTTCACATCTCACAACAATCAATTTTGGGTGGTAATTGGAATTCACCTTTAAAACATGACACTTCTTTACAGGAAGGAATTAATTTAAGATGACACAAAAAGAAAGATGTTCATTTCTATCTAGGCATTTTTCAAAACATCCCCCAGTTTGTTTGGGGAGAATTAGTGGAAACTGCACCCAGCAGGGAACAGAAGAATCTGGTCCTCACTCTGCCCTTCATGTATTGTATGACCTTAGAAAAGACAGAAAATCTCCGTTGGTCTTTTTTTTTTTTTTTTCCAATTTGAAAAGGAGAATAAAACTATCCACTCTACTCAACTTACAGGCTACTTACAGAACTCAAAATGAAGTAATTGTAAAAGTGGATATGTCACAATTAAGAATGCTATCCTAATGTTTGGCAATCATCATAGCTAACACGCATTGAGTATTGACTTGATTGGCCTGGCAGTATGCTGAGCATTTTACATGCAGTCTATTCACTTCATCTTCACATTAACCCTGTAAAGTAAGTCTTACCATTACCCTGGTTTACAGAGGAGGAAACAGAGGTTCAGGGAGGTTAAATAACTTGCCTGAAGTTTGAAACTGGATCACCCAATAGGAAGAGTAAGCACTTACTTAGAGAACCAGCAAAGCAGAGAGAATTTGTGAGTGAAGAATTTGATGTATTTTTATAGCCTTGAAGTTATCATCAGAGGAGAAAAATCAGAACTATTAGAAATTCTTGCACATATTTTATGGTTTAGTGTTGTTATATTTTGAACATATGTGGGGAAAGGCACCAAGTATTTCAGTGCTTAGGGCATTTCAAGGTCTTAATCCAGCTAATGAAACCAGGATTCCAATCCCAGTCAGTTGACTCCAAAGCCCATACTTATAACTGCTGTACAGTATCATGGTCTGTAGTAATAACCTGTATTATTACCAAATAACAGTTACCAGTGATAATAATAGTTTTCGGGGGCAGCAATGCTATTAAAGAAAGGCTTCGTCTGTTTTGAAAACACATAGAAAACAAGCCATAATTTGGAACTAAAGACACAAAGAAATACACACACAGCAAGGGTCATTGGTTTTCTTACATATCCGTGGCTTTAAAGCGACCAGCAAAGAGTTGTCTCAATGCTGGCAGTAAACTCATGGATTCTAAATTGGCTCAGGCAGGATCTTCGAAATTCCTAATAGAAACACAACACTAGCAGGGCCAGTGAAAATATTCATGGAGAGAGATTGATTTTTCCTATGAGTAAATGAACGGCTTCTAGTATCTTGCGCTATTTTGATCCCTACCCCCTCCAGGGTTTACATACGAAGCATTTAAAAATTAGGTCTATTAGCGTCTGCTGAATTTGGATGAGGATAAGAATTCATAGTTGCTGTTGACACCTCTGGCTCTTTTCAAAGGCTCAAATGTAGCTTCATAAGGACGTTTGTGTGCCTTAATCTAAGAAGTGTTAAGAGTTTGATAAAAGAGCCAGAGCAATGGCTGTGCAATCTGGAAACTGAGATGGTTAGATGAATGAGTTGGTGGAGCTTTTGCTTCATTACCTTGGGGGCCTTGAATGCTGTTTGTAGATACCTAGCAATTCTTAAACCAGGGATTGGGAGACTCCAGCTGTTAGGGAAAAACCCAGCATCACAGGTGCTTTTGCTTGCCTTTTAAAGAATATTAATGCTGAGTTAAGCATGAAATCACAATCAGAGCCTTCAAGTCATTCAACAATCTTGGGCCACAAATAGGTAATTTACTTGGTGCATTTCTCTCAAGTATAATAGCTAAATGGTTCTTAAACTTCTGGAAATAGGCTTCCCCATCACTGTACCTATCTCACTGTAAAGAAACTGGGAGGAAAAAGGTGGGATAATTGTGGGGAGTTAGGAGTGTAGGGGACAGGGAATTAGATGCGGCATCCTGCTCAGATGAGTGAAAAGTTCGATTTTTTGCATCCATTGGGTGGCAATGCAACAGTGGAGAAAGATCTTGGCTAAAATGTTTCCTCTTCCATTCCTGGCACTCTTATTATTAGGGTCCAGGACTCCTTTCCTGGGAGAAGTGAGAGATAAGAGGGAAAGCTAAGGGCATATTTAAGTGATCTCTTTTAAAGAAGTCAACCTTTCTCCCATTGCCCTTGATTGACCATCTGGCTCTCGGAGTTTGCTGGTGAATGTTCCTTGACTGTAAAATTGAAACAGATTATTAACCCCTCTCCTTCCCATGCCAGGATGCTTGCTATTAAAACACCTACTAGGACTCATATCTGAACACCAATTCAGGCTTAACGTAAGTGAGAGAAAAACATGGAAAAAGTCAACAAAATGAGTGAAATTCCACCCTTCGTTTTTCTCTCGTTAGTGTGACTTGGTGCTCATCAGTTCAGGTTTAGTGAACCTCCTTTCACAGTCTCTCTGTCTTCTCTGGCCAATTGTGCCTTCAACCATACCCCACTAAATGGCACCATGAAGTCCAGATCCCAAATTGATTTTCTCGTGATTATTCACAATAGCTCACGATAGAGAAAGTGTCCCTACCCTCAATTTCTCATCATTCCACAGTGCCCTAGAAAACCCACAGTCCCTGCCTTTGGTATGAACCAGTCAGGCAGTATTAGTCAAGTTGATAAAAAGTGTCCATGCATAGTTAGTAAGTCTCCAGAAGCTCCCTACACTGGATTGTGTCCTAAAGAAATAACCTCTCACATAAAAAAACCATGAATGTGTGCTTAATATTCAATGTTTTATGACTTGGTGACATTCATGAGAAAAATTTCCATTTAAAAGTGAATGGAAGAGTGAATGAGAGTACGGTCATTGAGAGTAAAACATGTACCTGTGGGATAATGCTCATTCACTGGCCAGTTGTCCACCTGAAGTGTAGCATTGCCGCCATTCCTGGTGAAGCGCACCACGTGGTATTTACCGTCATTTACTGGTGTTCTGTCTTCTTTGATGGAGATGTCAACTGTGCCAATATTGAAGACAACTCCAATTTTCCCCTGTTCCTATAATAAAGAAACACAGAAAGCATGGTTAGCACCAACAACAAGGTTTTCTCCCTTTAAAGCTGATACTCCAACAAGAAACAAACCTCTAGGTGCCCAGAGGGAGCTGTCGGCATGAAGTTAATAAGAGTGTCCTACATTTCTCCAAGGGCTTTTATCTTGCACATAAAAACCAATGGCACAAAGCTACCCAAATTGCTCTCACAGGCTGTATTACACAGGTTACATCATTCGATTGCCCTCAACAGATATCAAGGCTGGGACCACAGAACTACCTAACTGCTAGACAGTGACACTGAGAAGTTATTTTCTGTGAGAAGAATTACGACTGTTTTCTAGCAGAGGCTTATAAGACACTGGACCCTAGATCTCTTCCCAAGTACGATTTAGGATGAAAGAGGAAATGTGAGCACGCCCACACATTTTGGACCAGTCAAGGCCAAGGGGAGTTACAGATATGAGCTTATGGTTATAGATGATTAGGAGCTAACGGCAGAGTAACTAGCATTCTAGAGCAACTCCTGATGATACTTTCTGCAGGTACGAACCACACAGAAGAGGCATCTTGAGTGGAAGTCACTGAGATAAAGCTGGGGTTTCCAGAGTCAGATGTCTGTTACTCTTCCCATACTTACTTCTTAGACTAATCTAAAGAGGGATGCAATATTCACTGCTGTAGATTTGTGTCACACAGCAGAAGAGAACCTCTGTGGCTTCCAAAGATTTGTGGGAAGGGGAAACACAGTTAATTCCAGAAGAGTAGCTATGTCAGTGAAGATGATGATTATGATGATGGTGACAGTGGTGGTAAAGGTGAAGGTAATGATAGCATCCACCTCCTGGGAATCACCAGGAAGCACTGAAGCACAAATAGTAATCCTATGAAAACTCTTACTGCTCTCCTTCCCTAATAATTTGTTACCATTAAGACCCAAAATTAACATTCACAGTGAGACATAAAATGAAATTAATATTACTGATCAGATATAATCAGCCTCTCTCAACCTCTTAGAAAGGCATCACTGCACTGCAGGGTATTGGGAGGAACGGGCAGGTAGAGACAAGAGACATCTTCCTGAATCTCTCTAATTTTCTGACTTATTGACTAAACAATAGGGTGGGAATTCAAGTATAATAAAATTTAGTTGTAATTCTGATATTCTATAAGACTGAGTCCCAGTATATGTTTATATAGCCTCTTTTATCCATTTCTGTATTCAAGAAGGAGAAGACAAGAAGAACAATGAAGAGGAAGAGAAAGAAGAAGTGAAGAATCTAAATAAACTAAGATCTAGGAAAGATTTTTCTGAATCTCAGATTCAGTCATTTATTTTATTCATTCATTCTTTTTTTTCATTCAATATACAGACATTTATTAAGCACCTAATATGATTTAAAGTCCTACCACTTATCTGTCCCACCACCTATACTGTGGTAGCTTGTGTGTTACTGTAATACTGAAAGATATGCCACCAGTATTTCAAGTACCAGCAGAGTCACCCATTGTGGACAGGTTTCAGTAGATCTTTCAGACTAAGACAGACTAGGAAGAAAGGCCTGGAAATGCACTTCCCAAAATTATCCAATTAAATTTTTACTGATCATAACAGACCATTGTTCAGGTCACTTGCTTTGGATGCATTCTCAGGAGGGATTGATCACTGATGGAAGACATCATTTTTGGTGAAGTAGAGGGCCAGCAAGGGCAAGGGAGACCTTCAATGAGCTGGATTGGCACAATAGCTGCAAGGATGAACTTGAATATGCCAGTGATCCTGAGAATGACACAGGACTGAGTTTGTTCTGTTGTATTTAACATCACCATAGTTGGAGCCTACTGGATGGCAGCTATCTATCTGTCTGTCTGTCTATCTATGTAACTATCTGTGATTAACATCAAACAAATTAAGATTTTCGGTGAGGTTTTAGGCACTGGTTTTCATACAGTTTGGTGCACTTATTTTCCCATAAGGCAGGTTTTCCTCAACTTGACAATTATCCTTTAGTATGTGAGTGCATCTTGGGCTCGCTAAAAGAAAAGACCCAGACTCAGTGTCTTGATCTTAGAAGGGAGTTTCACCGTCCAGGAATGTTGAGATACAAGGCAGATGTAGTTTCCTGTGTGCCCTGATAGTGTGTGATGTAAAATTATGTCTGCCATTTCCACATTCTGTTCTCTGGTAAAGTGAGTCTGGCACCTTCCTAAATGGTGACTAAACAAACTCATGCTTTCTTAAATCCATTTCTTGTGACCTCTCTATTCTCAGTTTGGTTTGGTTTGGCTTGGTTTGGTTTTTTTCATCTCTAAATCTCTAGCACTAAACAAAATACCTAGCATTAAAATAGGATGCATGGATAAATGAACCTGGTAACAGGTTCTTTTTGCATCTTTCATGCCCACAATTAACATTATTCTGATTCATTTTATTCTTTCTCCTTGATTCTATGGGAATTCAGAAATGGCATGACTCTTACTGAAAGAGTTGGCACTCATTTCCAAAGATTATATATGTGTGTGTGTTTGTGTATTTGTACCCAATCACCCTCATGGCTAAATAAGCAAGGCTATGATAACCTGAGTCATTACCTGTTTAGCAGAATGAAAGGACTGGAAGAGTTCAGAAACCATGACTGCAGACACCGTTACGCCTCTGCCCACCCACAGTTGTCGGTTGTTTACTGCCCCTTGGTTCTTCAATGAGAAACCACCATATAACTCCTGGAGGCCTGGAAAAGACTGCCTGTGATTCAATTCATTTCTGAGTCACTAATTAATCATGAAGGGAGAACAGTTTGGGGGGACAGAGGAGACCTTTAAACCAACCCTCTACAGCTTTTCAGCTACAGTAGTGGCAAAGTACAGTTCTAGTTCAGTGAGTTGTCTGATCAGTCAGGTATATTCTTGGGCAGATTTTCTGCAAGATCCATAATAGATTCAGGAAAAGAAAAGATTTAATCTCTGCCAGAATAAATATTTGGTCCTTATCTTAGGCACCACACATTTGGCATTGCAATCGCTGTTACAAAGAGATCTTCTTAATCCTGCTAGCATGCTGCTGACATTAGTGGAGACCCTAACCCAGATGCTTCGTTTTGTGTTTCCCCGCAGTGGTAAATATGGTTGTGGTAGACCTCAATGTGGTCTTACTACTTGCAGTAATAAGATTTCATTACTGAAACCTCCTTGTCATTTGTCATGGGACCACAATGGCGTTATAATCTGTGGGTAACTGCTTTGTTTGAGTTCATTACAAGTCAGGGAAGCCTTGTGGCAAGTACACATACAGTTGCCTGGGCTAGAATCTATTATGCTCAGCTGCCAAGAAAATAAACTCTGCTGGTTCCTGTGTCCAGAAAAGAGAAAATGTGAAAGATAAAGCATTTGCTTTGGAGTCAGCCCTGACTGACGTTGGGCAAGTTACTTAACTTTTCTAAACCTTTTTCTTGATGTTTATTATGGGTACAGAATACAAGCTTTACAGACTTCATAGGGCTGTTGTTAGGATAAAATAATACGATTAATATGACAGTACCTTATAAATAATACAACTTTATACAAATATAAAGGATAAATGAGATCGGGAGAAGGAACCATTCGATCATTAGACCATATATAACACTCTGTGATTATTGGAAAAGTTAATTGGTTCAACAGGATAAACATGGATTTCAGCATCCATGGTCCAAATAATACCTCTGGCACTTAAACCTGCATGACCTCGGCAGGTTCTTTAACTTCTGATTTCTCCTCAATAAAGAGATGGGTGGAGGGAAACCAGTTGCTCTGGAGTTGACTCCAACTCAGGGACCTATCTACAGAAAATAGTGCCTACTGCAATTAGTTTTAAATTGCTGAATGATCTTTCATAGCTGGTGATGGAAACTGGGGTGGCCAACAGAAACTGCTCATTAGCTCCCCTCCTTGCTCCGCAATCAAGGTGCATGCCCCACCTGCCATACTTTAGTTATGCCTCTGCTCCAACTTATGGCAACCCCATGTGTGTCTGAGTAAAAACTGTGCTTCACAACTAGATGGTGCCTGACTACCACCACCGACTGCTCTGACAGGGATCGCAATAGAAGGTCCCAGACAGAGATGGAGAAAAATGTAGAACCAAATTCTAACTCACAAAAAAAGACAAGATTTACTGGTGTGACAGAGTCTGGAGAAACCCCGAGAGTATGGCCCCTGGACACCCTTTAACTCCGTACTGAAGTCACTCCTGAGGTTCACCCTTCAGCCAAAGATTAGACAGTCCCACAAAACAAACAATAATACATATATCTCAACCATGTATAGGAGACTGACTGGGCACAACAGACCAGGGCAAGGATGAGAAGGCAGGAGGGGACAAGAAAGTTGGACGAATGGAAATGGGGAACCCAAGATCAAGAAGGGGAGAGTGTTGACAAGTTAAGAGGTTGGCAATCAATGTCTCAAAACAGTATATGTATTAATTGTTTAATGACAAACCAATTTTCTCTATAAACTTTCATCTAACATACAATTAAAAAAATCTATGTTCCATAGGGTTTTCAATGGCTGATTTTTCAGTAGATTGCAAGGTCTTTCTTCTGAGGTGCCTCTGGGTAGAATTGAATCTCCAACCTTTCAGTTAGTAGCCAAGCACATTAACTGCCACTGGGTAGTGCAAATGGTTAATGCACTGGACTGCTAACCGAAGGGTTGGAGATTCAAGTCCACTAAGAGGCACCTCAGAAGAAAGACCTGGCAATCTACTTCCATAAATTCAGCCATTGAAAACCCTATTTAATACAGTTCTACTCTGACACACACGTGGTTGCCGTGAGTCAGAGTTGACTCCAACTTGGTGAAAGGATATGGAGGGTAATTCCTACCTCCAAAGTTTGTTGTGAGAATTATAGGAGAATACATATGTGTAAACCTCCTGGCACTGGACTGTACATGCTTTTGGACCTCAATAAGCATCAATCTGCTTTTCCATTGCTTGCCTCTCATTGTTGTCAGGTGCCATTGAGTTGATTCCGACTCATAGCAACCCTACGTACAAGAGAACGAAACACTGCCTGGTCCTGCTCCATCCTCACAATCGTTCTTATGCTTGAGTCCACTGTTGCAGCCACTGTGTCAATCCATCTGATTGAGGGTTTTCCTCGTTTTTTTGCCTCTCATTAGTGTAGTTAAAAGCAGTGGCATGAGCGAAAGATAGGTTGGCTCTGGGGACACTGTCATCAAGATATAGTGTGAAAATAAATGTAAATTTTAGCAAACAGAACAGTTTTTTAAACAGTGTTCCTAGGCTTGATAGCCTGTCACAGTTTAGTAGTTGCTATCTCTCCACATTCCTTGGTGACTTGTATATATAAGCTTCTCCAGGACAAGCAAAGTGTAGCTACAAAAACAGCATAGCTATAAATTTTAATAACTCCACACCCATCACTACTAAAGTTGCTACTAAGGTAATCACTTCAATCTATATTGTCCCTTGATATTAAAAAGAAAGATGAGTGGTAAATCGAAGACATTACCGAGGAACGCTCAAGTGCATTCAGGAAAAAAACTGAACAGTAGAGAAAACAGCTGTCTTTAAATAGCCAGTAAGTCATTCATTCTTCATCAATAATGACTGTTTATGCGCCCACCTGGTTTCTCAAATTAGTACAGCTCCAGACTTCTGATCTTCAATCAGCCATACTATAGTTATTGCTGAGGTGGTGACCCAAGAGATGCCACCAACACCAGGGTCAGACTTAAGGAGCAGAAATGCACAGGGGCAAGAAAAAATCCTGAGGAATAAAGCTCTCCCTGTAGACGACCTCTTCGTTCATTCCAGAGTGCCCCCGGAGATGGCAAAATGTATCATTGCTGTTTTAGAAAATTGCAGCTGACAGAAACAGAACTGGGACTTTCAAACATATGCCAGGAGATGTGCAATGGAAGCAGTTCTCAATATCTTAACTGCCAGGTGTCCCACAGAATGTGTTAGTTCCGTGCTAGGCAATAACACAAGACAGACAACATTCATATGATGCCTACTGTGGCCCCAGATACTGCAAGGCCTTCCATACCCATTTCAAAGTCTGGTTGGGAGTAAATAATGGAATCATTAACACTGTTTATGAAATGTTTCTAGTTGTCCCCATTCTGGGCTCATGGTAAGATAGAACTTCTGGGTCCCCTTGTGATGAGTAGGGCTACGAGACCAGTTTTGACCAATAAACTGGGTGTCCTTCCTGAGCCATGCATTTAATTGCCAGTGTGAGACCCACCAGAGTTCCCTCTTTTACTCTCAACCACTGCACCCAGCAAATTCCTATTAGTACTTGCTTTGCCAGCTTAGGCCTTTGAGTGAGGATGACAATAAGCCAACTTGCAATGAACAGACAGCATGAGTGAGAATAGAGTTTGGTTTCTTTATGTCACTGAGTGTTGCTGGAACATGGTCCTGACCACCTTGATAGACAGAGTAGGCACTCAGTAAATATTGTTGAATAGAATTAATTTTGAATCCTCACAGTTACTCTATAGAGTTTATAGAATAATAAACAGAGAAATTCAGAGAATTGGAATTCACATAATGGATATGAGATATTTTTAAGATTAGAACCCAGGACTTGTCTGGCTCTAAAATCCATGTTATGCTTAAGTTGGATGCATTATATGTTGCAATTGAGTTTCTTACACAACAAGGTGCATACGTGACTTCATTTACTTTATATCTGCCAAATCTGCTTGATTATAGGTATCTCAAATGCATAGATACTAATATATGCTCAGCAAATGTTTGCTAAATTAGTAGATAAGTAAATGAATTAATTATAGAATGTGTGATTTTGATAGAAAAAATATATTAATAAATTTCAGTGTCACTAGAGACTAAACAGGATTTTAATGTTCTAGGATAAAGTAAGTAATTGCTCATATATATTCACGAAGTTTTTAGCAATGACTCATATAGCTTCATCATACTGTAGAATGCGATCTGTAAATTACGAAAGGATGAGGTCCAACCTTACTGATTCATTAGATAATTTGGGCTGAGAGATTTCAGTGAGGCTCTCTAGGATCAAACATGAATTTAGTAGAACATATCATAGGCTTTCTTTATCAGTGAAGATCACTAGTCCATTGATAGTTAATAAGCACTGACTGTGCAATTTCTTTGTGTAGAGCCATGCACTATTAAGGGACTCCAGAGATGTAAGAGGTAAGGTCTGTCCCTGAAGAAGTCTAAGACAGGGATGGAGCCCATCAAGAATCACCCAAACTGACAAAACCCCAGCTGTGAAGCTTGGAGACAGTCCAAGCTTTCATTATTGCCTCATGACAATAACCCAGTCCCTTTCCCCTGAGAGCTTAAGCAAGGTTGTGGCAGTGGGCTGGGGAGAAGAAAATGACTGTTCTGGGTTTGAGAAGCCTTCAAGAATTAGTCAGAAGGCAGGACCACGGCAGACCCTGCAGCTTTTTGGATGTGTGATCTTGAGTGGATCCCTTAACTATTCAAGCCTAAGGCTGTCTATATGAAAAATGAGAATAACAATAGCAAAGACAATAGCAATAATAATATCTGCACTGCACTAAATGGTACTTACGAAGAGAACTTAATGAAATCTTAGGAAATTCTAAAGTGCTCTACAGAGGGTGATACTACAATGATATGAATAGTGGAGGTAAAGTGGGTGATAATAGTGATGATGTTAGTTGGGATGACTGGGTGAGAAATGCTATCACAGGCGACAAATGAGAGAGAGGCATTTGCACACTGCCTGCAGGACACTGATCTATTTGAAATGACTGTCTCCCATTCAAGGTCGTCAACTCCAGAATCTATATAGGTTGTCCCTAGAAAATTCACATTAAATGGCTTGGAAACTAATTCTATTTTCCTAAACCTGCACAAGCCTCAATGACCTTTGCACCCACCCAGCAGGGTTATATCCACCTCTCCCCCTGTGGCTGTAGCTGCGCTGCGCTAGGTGTTTCGCTGACGTCTGGTTGCTCGAGGTCAATCAATTAAAGCGGATTAGATCCACAGTCTGAAATACTAACAGAGGGCCAAGAGAGATAAGACTGATAAATAGCTCAAGACAGCTCCATCTCTACCTCCCAGCAAAGGAAAAAAAAAAAAAAATGAGAGCAGGGATGACAGCTTAGGACAACAGGAACCCTGACCTGGAGGGGAGAAGCAAGGAAGGACAAAACAGCTGGTGCAAGTCTGTAAGATGCAAGTCTGAGCCACCGCTCTAATTGTCACCAGCCACAAGTCGTCACATCCGTCAAATCCACTCTGAACACCCACTTCATACTACAGACCCTGATGTCGCACTGGCTCACTTGCTAGTTAAGTTTGACTGCAAAGTGAAAAGTAACGTTCATTTCCGCAGGCACTTCAGTGTTGTGCCAAGACCTGGAGCAGTGTCCTGGCAGGGCTCAAGTGACAGCTGGAGGGGCAGTGCTGAATGCAGTCTAGCACAGGCCGAACACCTCCCACAAACGCCTTGCTTTTTACCCAATATCTCTACCACAGCTGTGAGCACCCACCTGATGGGCCTTAGAGACCTCAGGCCCTGTGCTCACAGTAACAACATTATTGTTTTTGAAGCTAGGAAACACATTGTTCCAGAACATCTTACATCTTACCTACATATTTACAAAAGTGTGGTTCCTGAACCAGCAGCATTAGCATCACCTGAGAACTTGTTAGAATGCAAATTCTCCAGCTTAACCTCAGATTCTTTGAATCAGAAACCCTGGGGTGGGCCCTTGCAATCCATATCTTCACAAGCCATCCAGTTGATTCAGATCCTGGCTAAAGTCTGGGACTCACCGCTGAACATTAATGTCTTAACTATTAGGGCAATGATTCTCAACCAGGGATGATTTTGTTCCCAGAGGATATTTGACAATGTGTTGAGACATTTTTGGTTGTCACACTGGGGCAGGGGAAAGGGGGAGGAGGGCAATTCTACTGAGTGGGTAGAGGCCCAGGTTGCTACTATATACTCAACAATATACAGGACAATTTCCACAATAATTATCCAGCTCTAAATATTAATAGTGCCACTGTTGAGAAACCCTGCACTAGGGACTCCATAAGACTCAGTCACTCAACAAACATCCATAAGTCATCTACTTCATGACAGAAACTGTACTCCATATATTCACACGTCTGATCTAATACATTCCCCACAGAAACCCTTCTGTGCAGCATGCATACACACACACACACACACACACACACACACACACACACACACACGAGTGAATTTTTACATATTTGGTGGAGAATTGTGGTCTAGTGCCCAGAACCCAAGGTGAGGAAGGAAAGCATGTCTGGATAATCTCTCTGACTCTGACTCCACCCTTACTCTATGTGTTGGTCAAATGCCCATTTTACAGATGTAAATTCTGAAAGGCAAGGTCACATGGCCAGGAAGTGGGAGGCCTAAAATACAAATGCATGTCTTGTGCTATTTTCCTTATCTGCTCCCTTCTAACTCCTTGCTGCCAATCCCTAGGAAAGTCTCCCACTACATCTCTGCAGGCACAATGACATTAGCTGAGAGCACCAACTCTAACTTAGTCCCTTGGCCCTTCACTACATACAAGCTACCTTTTACTTATTTTCCACAGAGATGCATGATCAGTTCTGAGCGAGCTAAAAGGAGAAACTCCTCTCTGAGAGCTAGATTCCAGGCCAAGGATTAACAGCTCACCATCAGTGGAAGAGAAACCAGCAAATAGCCACTAATACTTCAAGACTCATTCTGTGGTTGCAAGGAGACCTTTCTCCATAAGGCTTTGCTGTTTACCATCTTCCAACTAAGAGACTGTGCTAACATTGCAGTTTCAGTATGAATGGACTTATGTGAATAACAAACATCAACCAAGAATTTCTAGTTTAGTAAGTAAGGCATTCTTCAGTCACTTTTACAGATAAACTCTCAGTCCAAACTCTGTCCCATTTTCTAACTGAAAAAAAGATAATAGTATACACGTTTGAGAATTGAGAGTCAGTACTTGGAGTTATCAGAAAATACAATGTTGATTATTGCAGTTTTTTATGACGACTTTCGGGAATGGGTATGCAAAACTTGGATGAAGCAAATTAGCCTGGAGCAGGCATCAGCAAACTCCAAGGTGTGGGCCAAATATGGTTGTTGTCTGTTTTTGTAAATAAAGTTTTATTGGAACACAGCTGAACTTACTCATTTACGTGTTATCTATGGTTGCTTTGTAGTTGTGACAAAAATCATGTGGCCTACAAGCCTGAACACATTTACTATCAGGTTATTTTTTACATAAAAATTTTCCCAACTCCTGCACTGGAACTTTGTACGAGTCAAGGCAAACCATGATTTTTTTTTTCATTTTATGACTAATAATTTACGTTCAAGTAGTCAGGATAATTGAAATATGAGTGGGAGGGTCAAGTGGAAAGCCCATACCTTCTCATTCAATTATTACCTGGTAAATAAAGCACATTTCTAATATGACAAAACAACATAGGAAAAACTTCACCCAATTAGGCATTAACTATTATATCTGGGATCACATTGAGGGTGATTTCGATACTAAAATCAACTCAACATAACACTGTTTGAAGTTGGGCAGACGTGGATGCAGAAAAATAAATTAGAGGCTTCTGGCAAAAGTGATAGTAGCTTGGAATAGCTTGGTAATGTAGGAGATGGAGCAAAGTTGTAGAGTTATTAAAATTATAATGATATGAGATTTCTTTCTGAAAATTTATCTAGTTCTGTGGGAATGAATCATGTACGTGTGAAAGGCTCGGGAATCTAAAAGCCAGCATATATCACTCTCATGCCAGGTCTTGAGTTTATTATATTAGATGGAATAAGAGAAGAGAATAACATTGCAACTCAATGAATATCTCAGTCTCCAGGGCTCCAATGCATCTGCAAGACACTTGAGTCACTTGAGTGATAAATGGTGACTAACTGAGCTCTCTTGGTTTACCTGCAAGGGGAATCTATGGTGTCATCATCTTGGGACAACATACTGAAACAGGGGCTCATTTTTCCTTTCCTAGTTATTGTAAACAAAATGGCCAGCAGACTCTAATATATCAGCAGTGCTGTCTGCACGCTGCGGCTCTGTTGTGTGTGTGTCCTGCAGATAATGTTGCAGCAAGGCATTTCATCCAGGTGATATTTTACAGTTCTCCTCTTTGTCAACTATCATCACTGCAGCATTCTCTCTTGGATTGTATCAGCGTTTCTAACTCAAAAAGTTGATTCTGACTTAGCCCCAACCACCATAATAAAACTAATAGATAGAAAAACAAGAGCAATTTAAACAGCTGCAGTACCTCTGCAGAAGGCTGGCCTGCTGGCCTCCATGGTTACGTAAAAGCCTCTGTGTTGTTGTTGTATGTAGTCGAATTGATTCCAATTCAGAGTGACCCTATAGTGTAGAGCAGAACTGCCCCATAGGGTTTTCTTGGCTGTAATCTTAATGGAAGCAGATTGCCAGGTCTTTTCTCCCACAGAGCTGCTGGTGGGTTTAAATCCATGACCTTTAGGTTAGCAGCACAGGCTTGACCGTCACACCACCCGGGCTACTTAAAGACTGTACCCAAAAAAATCCAAACCTGTTGCCAAGTCGATTCTGACTCATAGCAGCCCTTTGGGGCAGAGTAGAACTGTCCCATGGGGTTTCTAAGGTTATAATCTTTACTGAAGCTGACTGCCACATCTTTCTCCTGTGGAGCGGCTGGTGGGTTCAAACCACAGACCTCTCCGTTAGCAGTCGAAAGCTTTGACCACTGAGTCACCATGGCTCCTAAAAAAGCCTCTGAATGGGAGGGCTATCTGGACACCCAAGCGGATGTATGAAAATAAAAGCCTTCTCCCTGGGCTCTAGATAAAATTGTTAAAGATGACCCAAACCAGAAACTTGTGAACATGTCACAGGGAGCTGACTCATGCCTTTGAAAAAGGATTCACCATATCAGAATTGAGAATTATTTCAAAGCTCTGTGAGTGTCTTTTTGATAGAATAATTACAGAGTATATCTCCTCGCTTTAATTTACTTAATTCAGTATCCCTACCAATTTGTAAAGTAAGGATGATTTAGCCAAACGGAAGGAAAGCCCACCCCTGAGAAACCAGTATGTCACTTTTCCCCTTTGGTATGGCATGCTCTGAGCCCCCGTGAGTCAGCTAGAGTTTTAGATACACCATTTATCCTTGGAATTTAAACGAATCCATACATGACATGAAGAGGCACTTTTGTTATGGCATTTAAAGGGCACAAACATTCTCTCTTTTTTCTGGGCAGCACCATGATTTTATCCATTAGTATAAAGGTGCTAAATGAATATGTCCAAAAGGCTAAGAAATATAGTACTAAAGAAATGAAGAACTGTGTGTGTGTTTGAACAAAACCTCAAAACTTAACATGCTCAAAGCTAATTTCTCTGACTCTCTCTCTCTTTTTTTAAGTAAACTGATGATAGCCCGGGAGAATCTAGGCCCCTTTGTGTCCACAAAAAGGCATCTGAAGACCAGTTCTAATCCAGCCCTTGGACAACCCTGGCATAATCAGTGGAACCCTGGGCCTTTCCTCATATAGCAGAATGTGACTCTAACACAGATTCTGGAATCATAAATTGCAGAGTGAACCAAACATCAGGATGATCTAGAATCAACACGAACTTCAGTGAATGGAACTGGTCACTAGGGATTCCTAATCCAGAAGTGATCTAAAGACTGGACAGATCTCCTAGGCCTGGTCCAGCTCAAAGTTCAATGTGGTACCCTTCCCTAATCAAGAAAAGAGACTTCCTTTGCTCGTCCAGATTTTCACCTTTCCCCTAGCCAGTGTGCATAGGTGTACAGAGCTAAGAATGATTCTACACGTATGCTTGCCCAGAGCCATCTTTGATTAACCAGATCCATCCTCCAGTCATCCCACAGTCTCTCCAGTACCTATTCAACAAGAAATCTATTGTTTGTGTTATTGTATTCCTTTTTTCTTTTTTTAAATGTAATGACTCTTTTCCCCAGTCAGATCAGCAGCACTGTGAGGGTAAAAAATAAATAAATAAAATAAAAATATTTTGCATTCATTTGCAAGGCAGCACTCTAAAGAAGAGTGCAAAATCTCCATCCATGGTTCATGTACTGCTTTGTCACTTTTGCTATGATTTTGCTTTAGGAAAGTGTTTGAAAGTGTGACCATGGTCACCTCTCATGGGATCATGGCCATTCATTTATTTTACATAGTCTACCGAGCAGTCTTCAGAATAATTGCCAGCAGGCCTGTGCAACCTGAGAAGAGTTTGCTCTGTGGACCCGGAGGTGAGAGGCTCAATCCACCCTGCTTCTTTACTTGGACTAGATTCACATTGAAGTCCTAGAGGTGGAACACTGCTCTATCCCATTACCAGTTCCTTGAACCATTTGGTTTCTATTAAACACTATTTTGACCTTTGAAATATCCAAGATGACGGGCTTGCAAAGAAATTCATTCTCATTTTCCTGTATTCTCCTTTACTCTTCAGTGCAGGGACTGCTAGTTAGTGTAGCGCTCTAGCTCTGCTCTTTGGGAGGCCACCCCCTCATCACAGTCTTTTAGGACTACCTCCTGAATTGAGGGGTTTTGCCCACAGCTCTTTTTCAGTAATACCTACATTCATACAATTCGATGTTGTCTAAATCAGAGTCAAGTTATAAAACCAAAACCAAACCTGTTGCAGCTGAGTCGATCCCAACTCGTAGTGACCCTATATAGCCTACGACAGAATAGAACTGCTCCGTAAGGTTTCCAAGGAACAGTTGGTGGATTTGAACTGCTGACATTTTGGTTAGCAGCCATAGCTCTTAACCACTGTACTACCAGGGCTCCAAGTCATGGAAGTTTTGAAATTAAGTGTCTATTGATGATATACTCTGTCTGGGACACTTGGTTAGGCACACCAAAAAGTAGAAAACTATATCTGGCATCATTCAGCCCTCAAGAGCTCAACTGGGGATACTCAATTTAGTAAAAAGGGCAATAGCCTGGGAGCCAGAAGACTTAGATATAAGTTCAAGTTGTTCATTTTGATGAAGGGCTTGGAGCAAGTCATAAATATGCTGGACAGTTTCCTCATCTATAAAAAAAAGGATGAAATCACTTAATTTCTTGGATGATGATGGAGACAAAAAAACAATGTTTGTGACAGCAATTTGAAACATATGGAAGAGTGAAAAGATCTACCATTACAAAATAGTTGTGGAGAAAAGACAGATGTGAAACAAGCACTCAGTTTCCTAAAATAAGACACAACAAATAAATACCATTTTCATATAATATTTCCAAACAGACGTCCACAGTCAGTCCTTGATACATTGCCTGAATGAATGGAGGCAGGAGGATTCATTACATCTCCTTCAGGACAGAAAATCAAAACCTAACCAAACCAAACCTGTTGCCATTGAGTCGATTCTGACTCATAGCAACCCTATAGGACAGAGTTGAACTGCCCCATAGTTTCCAAGGAGTGGCTGGTGGATTTAAACTGCCAACCTTTAGGTTAGCAGCCTAGCTCTTAACCACTTTGCCACCAGGGCTCTGGAAAATGCTACCTTATTTCAGAGGGGCCAGGTAAAAAGTGGGGGGGGGGGAGAGTGGGGTTAGATATGAGTATGCATGTAAGAAGACATATTTAGGTAAATTCAGATGAGGTGGTAAGTAAGAAGGGAAGATGGGTAGAAAATTGAAGCTACTTCAGGAAAATGAAATTCAGGCTATGGAAGGGAAAAATAGGAAATATGTGGCATAAAAAATTTTAGAATATCAACTAGCTGGTCTGCTCTCTGAAAATTCAACTAATTTTACCAAGACAAAAACTTTTGAATATTAAAGTAGACTCCCTTGGCTCAACATATACGAATGCAGAGAAAGCGTTTTTAAGTTTCATAAACGTGTGAAAGAAGTCCCTGGGTGATACAAATGGTTAACATGCTTGCCTGCTAACAGAAAGTTTGGAAGTTCGAGTCTACCCAGAAGAGGTACCACAGAAGAAAGTCCTGGTGATCTACCTTAAAAAAATCAGCCATCGAAAACCCTGTGAAGCACAGCTCTACTGTGACACGTATGAGGTTGCCATGAGTCAGAGTCTACTCGACAGCAAACGGTTTGGTTTTTAAATATGCTAAACTTTAGAGAATATTTTCTGTCTTGCCTGGAGAATCCTCCACATCCTCAGGCAAATGTTTCCTTGCTGATGACACAATTACATTTATGGGATTCAGAAACTATAGACTCAAAATAAATATAAATAAAATCTTTTATTTCCCAAGTGTCTACTGCAGGCGTCTCTCTGCCAGCAGAAGAGCTTTAGCTGTTTGGAGAGACAATGGTTCATGCTGCACTTACACCATCTCTGAGCTACGTGACCCTGTCCCAGAGATTCAAAGGCCATCCGGGTAGACAGTATCCAAGTAATGCGAGAGCATCCATGTTTTAGCAGTCGTCTGTTATCCTTCTCTTGCTAACTAGTCATATGCATGCTCAATAATACCTGTGAATCTTTCAAGGGAGTGAACTAAGGTCAGAAGAAAGTGAACTTAAAGAGGAGGGAAGAAAGTAATAGAGATAGAGATAAGGGGTTAGATGAATATAACTAATAATATCCTTCAAGCCACATCTGAAAGAATACAGAAAAACAGTTCCCTATACCCTCAAACACAGATATATTTCTTGCCACTCTACTTTGTACTGACTTCAAGAAGCTTTCTACAAAATACCTAGAGGCAAGCATCTTAGAAAGCTAGCTAGAAGCATAGACACATTCCTTAGTAGGCAGCATGATGCTTTTCTGATTCCATTGCAGAAGGGTGACTGCTGATGAGTCGTGTCAGCTCTGCTCACCAGACTTCCAAGTCTATTCAGTAAGGGTACAGTAAAGAGCTCAGAGCTTTTAAAACCTGAGTGGCTATCTGCACAGCTCTCCGCCCCACTCTGGTGGATGGACAGAGAGAGGACATGCAGGCATGCATATGTCACAGAGAAGCACCAAACACAAATGGTACTGCATCTAGGGGGTACAATTCTTGGAAGGGTAGTGAAAACTGTTGTTGGTTTGATATTTGGTTGTTAATTATTTTTTTCCAGTAGATATTTATGAGCCACATTGTGTATTGAGATGTTACAAACTCAGAGCCTACCAGGTAGGATCAGGCCCTCAGATGTGCTTTATTTTACTTTATTTTCTTAAGAAGGTGCTGCATAGTATTTTTTAAATGTGAATTAGTCAATGTTTAAAAATCAGAAGATTTCCTATGAATAGCTAGATTTCTAGGTTCTTTTGAAAAACAAGAAGATTTAGCAACACTGGACTCACATTTCTGCAGGGCAACAAAAGGCCAGAGCTGACTGGGGGAGAAGGGCATAAGTTCTCCAATTCACCATAGTCCCCACCACTCCATATAGCTATCAGTCACTGATTCACAGTGTTAGTTGCCATTTATAGCCATGTTTTCCGGTTCTTTTTTGTAGAGTAGGGTAAAAAAAAGAAAGGAGGATACTTTTTATTATCATATGCCTAGCAACCTCTCTGAACTATAACAAAAGATAGAAGTTCATGGGTTAGAAGAAAAATTAAAGCATATTTTTTTTTCTTAAAACTGCATTCAATTTTAATCATTTATATTCTTGGCTTGCCCCTTGAAGATTTTTCCAGTGTATAACCCCTACTGTACTATTATAATCACAGGCTTTTGAGTAAGATAGGCTTGACTTTGGAGCATAACTCTGTCACTTACTGTGTGCCCTTAACCAAATTATTTAACCTCTCTGAGCCTCAATTTTCTCATCTTCAATGTCAGGAAAATATTACCTACTGCAGAAGCTTGTTACGAAGCTAAAACAATGTGTACGGGCACCTAACACATCATAGAAGATGCTCAAGAAATTTTAGTTCCCTACCTCTTTGAACGGTTGAGATGAATAAAGCAGACTTGAGCATAAAATCACATACACATCCAAAGTGCCTGCCAAATTGTAATGATCCAAATGCCACTCCAGAGAGATGGCTCAGTTCAAGGTTTTAATGCACTTTCTGTGGACTGTGGCTCAACAACAAAATCTATCACTGTTAGGCAGCCTTATAAGAAGGCCCGGATTTAAATAAAATAAACTCCTTTCTCAACTCTGAAGTGTGATAACTACTTTCACATTGGTCACACGCCAATAGGAAACATTTATTTTGCCAATAAACAATAGGATTAGTAAATGATGACAAAGATAATGCTAATAAAATGCATTATTTGAAAGTTGCCTAAGAGCAGAATATTCAGTATAAATCCATTGCCATTGAGTTGATTCCGACCCATAGTGACCCTATAGGACAGGGTAGAAATGCCCCATAGGGTTTCCAAGGACCGGTTGGTAGATCAAACTGCTGACCTTTTGGTTAACAGCCAAATGCTTAACCACTACACCACCAGGGCCCCTATTCAGTGTAGAAAGCTACATATAAATTATATGCAAACCCAGTTTTGGCTTTCTGATTTCATATATCTGCATGACTATAACCATCAAGTAAAATGTAATGTGGTCCACTGCTTTGGGATTACTATTTAATTTTGAGCAGAATGTGATACTGAAAAAAAATATTTTAGTTATATAACACCCTTGCTAAATAAATCAAAAATGTTCATTGTAATATAAGAGCTAGAAAAACAAACTTGCTACTCTACTGTGTGAAGGTTTAAGTGGGCCAATAGTCATACCCCTGTCCATTCTGAATTCCAAGCCAATTGAGAAATAGACACAGGCTAAAGGACCAGCAGATTTTATTGCTTGTGGAGCTAGATGGGGGAAATGGGCTGGGAAGAGACTCAGACTTGGCCACAAATCAGGCTTCCTACTCATATTTCTAGTCCTTTTCTCTTTCTCATTGCCCCGGTAGGGGTGGTCCCTACCAGGGTACACCCAGCACAGGGGGAAGAGCCCTACAGACAGGAAGAGGTGAAGGAAGGGGACTTCGCCAGACATGTGCAGACCCTTTACCCAACCCCATCAACTAGATAAGGGATTGGGGAAAAGACACAAGGGAAGCGTCACCCAATATTTTCCTTTAAAGAATAGCAATTCCCTCATAAACCAAAAAAAACCTATTGCCAATGAGTCGATTCTGACTCACGGTGACCCCAAGTGTTGCAGAGTAGAACTGCACTTCATAGGGTTTTCAAGGATGTGACCTTTCTGAAGCAGATCTTCTGCCGTACGTCTGGGTATGTTCAAACTAACCTTTAAGTTAGTAGTTGAGTGCTTAACCATTTGCGCCACCCAGGGATTCTAGTTCCCTCAAGTTGTTGGGAAATGGATTCTGACTGATAGTGACCCAATGTGACAGAGTAGAACTGCCTCATAGGTTTCCTAGGCTGAAATGTTTATGGAAGCAGATTGCCAGGTCTTTCTCCTGTGAAGACACTAGGTGGGTTCAAACTGCAAACCTTTCAGTGATCAGCTGAGCGCTTAATCATTGTGCTACCAGGCTCCTAGTTTCCTAATAGCAGTATAGAAATATATGGGGAACCGTCCATTCTCCAACATACCAGAAGCCCAAATAAACCTTCTTCCGATAATCCTACCAACACAGATTGACTCTTAAGAGAAGCTAGAGAACCAATCCTCAACACCACAAGAGGATTTGTTACTTGAAAGGTTGATACACTTTTGGAATTCTTGAAGTATCCTGTCATGGTGAAGCTCAGTAGCTGCCTCTGATGAACCAGTTAATAACTACCACCATTTCTCCTGACTGCTGAAAGTCATAGCAACATGCATTTGAAGACTTGACTTTTTGGAAATTGCACTGTTAAGTTAAAACTATTGTATAGAGGAATGTTAAATATAACAACCTATAAACAAAGAAAATTACAGTCCTGATTTGTAATGGTTTCAGCAGGCCCATGTAACTTTCTTCATACCATGAACATCTGCCTCCTTCCTGAGAAGCCTAAATATCTGCTTTGCTATCACTTATAACAATGCACCAGCCAAGACTCTTTAGAGCAGCCCAACCCTATGCTGTCAACTCCAAATCTCCAGGGATACATATAATCACCATGTTTACTGTGATGGCCCAGGCAATGATGATACCACTGCCTCTAATGAAACTAAAGTGCATGTGTCATTTTTAGAGATGCTACTTGTTCAGGAGGAGTTGCCTGTCGGCTGCCTCTGACCAAGCGCTACAACCTGCAATTTAGTTAACAAACTGAGACATCATAGAAACCACTGCTCTTAACTGGCTTTCTTGATTCACTTGGGTTTTCCTGCCTGTCTTACATACTGCAAGTCGCCAGCAAAGTGGCACTAGCGGGAGGAAGTCCTGGTGGAGTTGAAAAGACAAGGAAAGAAAAACAAAAACTTTGCTGAGTTCTAAAGTGAAAATGAACTAAAAGTAGAAAATCCAGCAAAACTGTCTGTTGGCTTGAATAATTCTATTGCTGCTGGCTGGGTAAATGTCAAACTTCATGCTGGCATCCCAGATCCACCATTATCAGGTGCCAACTTTTTTTTTTCCAGTATTTTCACCGAACTTTCTAGACCTTCAGCCTCATCTAAAACTGTTGATTAGTTTAGCCATTCATTGAGAAAGTGTCTATTGAGTATCTACTGTGTGTAAGTTAGTTTGCTGAGCATCAATACCAAAATGAAGAGAACAATGTCTATTTTTCAGTACTCCTTGTGCTGATCTGAGTTCCAGGGATGGGATGGACGATGGCAACCATCAAGAAGAATGGAAATTGGGCTGAATACCAGGGACCTATTTCAAACAGGAGTCCTTGGGTGGTACAAATGGTTAACTCACTCAGATGCTAACCGAAAGGTTGGAAGTTTGAGTATACCCAGATGTGCCTCAGAAGAAAGGCCTAGAGATCCACTTCCCAAAAAATCAGCCATTAGAAACCCTATGGAGTTCTACTCTGACACACATGGGGTTGCCATGAGCCAGAGTCAGAATCAATTTCATGGCAACTGTTTCCCACCCACCCCTCCACCCCCCACTGGAAGAAAGGGATACAGGGAACCCATCTCAGGGCCTCCAGAGAATTGTCTGGTAGGATGATCTGTGGATTTTTACAAGAACTTTAAAAGATCTTTTTATGGTCTATTTAAGGACAACAAAAATGTAGACAAGAACTAGCTTTAGGTTAGTGTGATATGGGAAGGCTTTATATTGGAAGTAGGATTTAAATTCAGCCCTAAAAATGTAGAGAATGTGGATGGATACAGAGGAGATAGTCCAGTTTGGATTCTGTAATGTCAACAAAACCATTAAGGTACAAGAGCCCTGAGCTTGGATTTAGAATCCAGGAAGGCTGAGTGAATCAAGTAGCACTGAACAAGTCACTTAGCCTTTCTGATTATCAGTTTTCTTCTTTAAGAAGATGGTAACATAACTACTTAGCCTATGTACATCATAGGGTAGTTATGAGGACCAACTGAGATAATACATGTAAAAGGGCCTGGTAAACTGTAATGCACAATACACCTATTAAGAGATCACTGGGTACTCTACAACGATTGTTGACTTGATTTTAAATGTACATGGTGGTTTCTTCCTTGAGTTTTTCCTTTGATAATTTTTAAAAGGCTATTTTTACCCTCTTTAAAACCTTTAATGCAAGCAGGAAATGCTTCATTTCTTACTTACCTATTCTTTTTATCAGAGAAAATCAAAGAACTCCTTAGAAATCATATCATTAATCTCTTAGAGGGAGGTAAGTAAAGGGATACATATTTCATGTTTTGCACAGTTGTATGTGAATATCACTTTTACAAGTAGAAAGACCTAAGATAAACTTTCCTAAGTCATACAGTGAGTCAAATGCTATACCAAAAATAGATCCAGGCATCTTTTTATCCAGTTATCTGTTCACTCCATTAAATGCATCCAGAAACCTTGTTCTCTCAGGAGACTTCAAGTACAGGTCTGAATTTCCAGCTCTGTAATAGGTAATCCTTTACTTAACATTTTTTAGCCTCTGCTTTTTTTTTTTTAACTAAACAGAAAGAATGCTTGCCAAACAGGATTTTTGTGGATATAAAAAAGGAATGTTGCACGTGTAATAGCTACAGAAAAAAAAAAAAAAAGTCCAGTATCTGTAACATACCAGATGAAAAATAGAGGCTAGTTTCTTTTGCTTTATATGAGGAGAATTTAGTTCCTATAAATATGAAGAGTTTATATAAATATCAAGGGTTATTTTCCCAAAATAGGGGTTTGGGTGTGATTTTGATGAAGACTTAGATTTATCATTATTAATGAATCTCATAATTAATTATTACATCAATCAATAAAAATTTATTGGGCATATGCTGTGTGCAAAGAATTGTGCTAGGTTCTAACAATACAGAGATGGATTGGATACAGGATGGGTCTTCAGCGAATTTACAATTGAGTAAGTGAGATAAGGCATGGACAAAATAACTGATCAAAAACGACAACAACAACAAAAAAGTGGTAAAGGCAATAATGGAGACCAAAAAAAATGCAACAGAATTTCAGTGGAAACAGTTGTTCTTGCTAAGGACAGCAGGGAGAGTTTCATGAAAGAGATGACTTATAGGCTGGTTCATGAAAAACATGTAGGGTTTCAACAAATGGAGGGAATGAGGTTGAGTAAATAGCATTCTGAGCAGTGGTCAAATGCAAAGAATAAGAGGAGCATAAAGTTGATCAGTGTTGTCAGAGTGTTGTGTGTACACTGGTGAGAAATGGGTTTCGCTAAAGAAAAAAGTAGGTTGAGGTCAAATCATGTTAGGCTTTCAATGTTATGTTAAGGAATGTAAACTGTCATCATCAGTAGCAGAAAGCCATTGAGTGAAATATATACATAGATATAGATATATAGATATATTTGAGCATGTAGTAAGCAGATGGAAAAGAGGCAGAGGAGGGGAAATATAACAGGTAAAACAGAGATCATATAATAGATGGCATGAGATCCCAGAAGAGACAAATGTGCAGGAGGCCAACGGTAGGCTCAGTTGTGGAAGGGACGCAAGCAAATTTCTCCTTTGAGACAGAAAGGAAGAAGGAATAGTGGCAGCTGTCCTGTAATGTGGTTAAAAAAACAACAACAACAAAACAAAACAAAACAAACCATTGCCATCGAGCAGATTCTGACTCATAGTGACCCTATAGGACAGAGTAGAACTGGCCCATAGGGTTTCCAAGGAGTGGCTGGCGAATTCCAACTGTTGACCTTTTGGTTAGCAGCCAACCTCTTAAACACTGCACCACCAGGGTTCCGATGTGGTGAGTTCACTACGATATACATAAAAAAAGAATCCAGAAGACCATTAGTTGGGGACGTTGTAGAGAAGATCTGTAATTTAATTTTGGGACTAAACTGGGGCTTTAATGGTCCCTTCCAAATCTGTGCCAGGAGATGTACCAATATGGTTCTCATTTTCAAAATGGGGAAAGATATGAGTTCACACAAATTAGAAATCAGTAAACTTATTTGAGAGGAATCATAAAATGGTAGGTGAAATTGGCTCACAGAAAGATTTTGTTCAGCTGGCAAAGTGTCTTCTAGGCAAAGGATGCATATTTCTTTTCACAAAAAGCCTTACACAAACTTCTGATCTAAACATTTATTACATGTATGGCCTTTATAAGCATTTGGCTTTGTGACCTCTGGGTTACAGAAAGTAAGAGGAAATAGATGGCAATAAAGTAGCATCTTCTCTGAGAATAGTCACAGCAAACTAGTCTAATTTTCTTGAGAATACTTTTACCAAATGGGAGTCTTAGGAGAGTGGCATGGACAGAGTGTAAAAATGATAATAAAGCACAAGACATGGTCTTTAGTGACATCTCTGAGGCCACAATGGAGGAAAATAGGGAATGTTTGCATGTTAGGAGAATTTATAGATGGCCCAGTAATCAGATGGCTAGATTGTGAGGGACCATGTCCTTTTTACCTCCTTAGCCAATATTTCCAACAGTGACTTAGATGAAGAAAGAGCTGTCCTGGTTAACAAGTTTACACAGGTTCTACATATGAGTGGGATATTTTATATGTTGAATTTCAGAATGCAAAATGCTATGATGAGTATGGGAAAATGAAGAGTAAACCTCAATGGAACTTAAGATAAATGTAGATTCATTTAGGTTAAAAAAAAAAAAGAGTTGGGGTGACTTAGTCAAAAGGGAATTCGGGAAGAAGAACTGGAGATATTAGATGATTAAGACCTCAACAGGATCTAGAATGGGATGTTGTTGTCATTATTAGCGGCCGTTGACTTGATTTCGACTCATGGTGAAGCCATGTGTGCAGAGTAGAACTGCACCATAGGGTCTTCAAGGCTGTGACTTTTCGGAAGCAGACTGCCAGGCCTGTCTTTTGAGGCTCCTCTGGATGAGTCTGAACTTCCAGCCTTTAGGCAAGTCTAGTGCTTAACCATTTGTGCCACCCGAAGATCCAGAGAAGTGGGATAGGATGTCTATAAAAACTTTTATGTAAACCCTTGATGCATTAATTGAAGAGTGTCAGGGATGGAGGCAGGGATGGTCTCTCTGTGCTCTGCAGAAGTCAGGCAAAGTGAAGAGCATCCTGTTCTCTAACAAATACCCCATGTTACAGATAGAATTGTGACCCCTCCCAAAATATGTGTTGTAAATCTTAACTCCTATACCTGTGGTTATAATCCCATTTGGGAATGAATTTTGTTTATTATGTTAATGTGGCAGTATTAGTGTAGGGTGTGTCTTAAGTCAATCTTTTCTGAGATATATAAAAGCAGATTAAGCCAGCAGCAAAAGGAGTAGAGATGGGGGAAGACATATGCCAAGCCACATAAATATCGCCTAGGAGCAGAAGCTCAAAGAGACAAAGACCTTTCTCCAAAGCTGACAGAGTGAGAAAGCCTTCCTCCAAAGACAGCACCCTGAATTCAGACTTCTAGCCTCCTAAACTGTGAGAAAATAAACTTCTGTTTTTTTAAAGCCATCCACTTGTAGTATTTCTGTTATAGCATCACTAGATAACTAAGACAACCTGCTTCAATAAAGTCATCAATAGGCTTCAGTATGTCCACAGTAGCACAACTAGAATGATGAAATTTCTGGAAATAGTGTCCAGTTATCTGAAGAATGATTATGAAAACTGGAAAAGCAAAGACTCTGAAGGGGAAATGTGCTAGTCCATCACCATGAAAAGCCAAATCGTGAAGGAAGGCATACGTATTTATCTTTATTCCTAAGGGTAGACTTCAGAAGAGTAGAAAGAATGTATATGGAGAATGTTCCTACAATAAAACAGATTGCTTTGCAAAATCATGAGTTTATCATCCCTGGGAGAACTCAAGCAGCAGCTGAAAACTCTTCTGTCAGGACGGCTGTCAAAGGAATTCCTGCACTTGGAAGGAAGTTAAATTGGATGACGTCCAATGTCCTATCCACCTGGAAGAGTCTAAACCTTGTCATCAAATATAACCAGGAGGTAACGGGGGTTGCTCATATGGTAAACTGGATTATTGGTCCAAATCCTTCCCTCCCCTGAAATACCATATACATCCATACCCTTTTGTCATGTAACTTTGCAAGTGGCCTCCCACTGTGGGAGAATAAGACCTTTCCATCTCATGATGATGGCTTGCCAACATGACCTATTTGACCAATGAGATAGCTGTGGAAATGATGTAAGCAGAGGCTTTAAACATGCTTCCATGATTTGAGTTGCCATTTTGTGCTCCAGACGTTCATCACGAAAAAAAAATATGTCCTGGGTAGCCAGTGCCTCTTCAGCCTGAGCCCCAGAATAAATACACATAGTACAGACTTGAATGTAATCCCCGCCTGTAGCTAATCCGAGCTGACCTGAGGTCCAAAGCAGAGCCAACTTTCTGAGCCCAGCTGAGACAAGCTAAACTTCAGCGAGCCTATAAGCCTGTGAACACAGAATAAATACTTGCTATTGAGCCCTGGTGGCACAGTGGTTAAGAGTTTGGCTACTAACCACAGTTTGAATCCACCAGCTGCTCCTTGGAAACCCTACGGAGCAGTTCTACTCTGTCCTATAGATTCACTATGAGTCAGAATAGACTCGATGGCAACAGATATGGGTTTTTTTGTTTGTTTATTGTAACTCACTAAATTTTGGCATCGTTTGTTATGCAGCATTATTAGGCAATGCCTGACTAAGATACTCAGCTTCAGGAAACAGAAGACTCAAAAACTTTTCTGATTGGTACTAAGAGTCTGAATCCGTGAACTGAATGCAAGGACATGTCTGTGTAACTTTTTTACTCTATGCATATTAGAACAAGAAAGTGCCTAATTACATCCCTTTTCTGCCATCTGTGATGGTTGAGGTTGTGTGTCAGCTTGGCTGGTCCATGATTCTCAATGGTTTGGTAGTTATTACGTAGTTTGGCAGTCGTATGATGATATGATCACTTCCATGATGGGATTTGATATAATGTGATCACCTCCATGATGGGATCGGCTATGAGGAGCCAATCAGTTGAAAGGGAGTTTCCTTGGGGGTGTGGCCTGCATCCAATATAGGTAGACTCTCTGGCAAGGCTTACAGGCTTTTGTTCACTCTGGATCCTGCAGTTGGCCCCTGTTCTTCTGACCTCTGGTTCTTGGGAGTTGAGCTAGCACCTTACTTGCCTTCTTGCCTGCCTATCTTGGGATTCCTTGGTCTTCACAACCTGTGAGCAAGAAACCTGCAGTCTGACCTGCTGATCTTGGGTTCACCAGCCCTTGCGGCCACATGAATCTAGAGAGGCCTCTAGCCTGACCCGTGGACTTGGGACGTTTCAGCCTCTACAACCGTTGAGCCATTTCCTTGATATAAATCTCTCTCTATGTAGATATTTATACACTTTACTGGTTTTGCTTCTGTAGAGAAGCCAGACTAAGACACCATCTAATTTAAGGCTTTAGTTTTGAAAAGTCCAAAATATTAATATTAAAATCCATTCTAAACAGTCACTGATAACATACAAGGAAATGTAGCCGATTGCTTAGCTTCCCTTAACCAGTAGTAGAACCACTTCTCTTACTTTAAAGCCAATAGAAATGTCTTCTGGAAATGTCTGGATCTTAGAAGAGTGCTTTCTATTTAAGACTACTAGTCTGTTTTTCTGTTAGTAAATCAGTGATCAAAATGATTCCCGGTTTTTCTGTATTGTGAGAATGCAGTTTTCACTCTACTTCTCAAGAATGGATGGACCATGTTGAGTACAACAAAAGTCACCAAAAAGCTTCCCATGTTGGAACTGAAGCCAAGCTTGAGCTTTTGAAGAAATATACATTTCCCCAGAGAATTTAATTTCCCAGCAAGTCCAAACAACTTGTTTTGCTGATCAGAGCTAAGATAGCTATATTTATATATATATAACTATCTATAGATATAAATCTATCTATATATATATAAAACTACATATATAAAACTATATATATAACTATCTTAGCTCTGATCAACAAAACAAGTTGGTTTATGTATATGTCTGTATCTATACATATATATATTACATATATATACATACATACATATATGTACACACACACAATTTGGGTACTGCATTAAGAACTTTGCAGTGACCCTACTGATAATCAATATAAAGAGACAGAGGCAAAATATGCAAAGATATTTAAATATTTTGAAGAAGGGGCAGTAGCATCACATTACATGGTTTGCACATCACACAGGTTCAACATGTGTGTCTTGGTAGTAATCAAGTTAGTGTGGACATTAGGAATAGGAAGACTAGTTTGGAAAAAAGATATTAATTCATAAAAGAGATTTGTACGTTTTTGTCCGAACCCAAAAGAAAACGTTAAAGTTAGATGCCACAGAATTGCTAAAAATTGCAACATATAAGGATTGGTCATTCACTTTAAACCACACATATAAGCAGTGCTTCACCACAATTTTCAAAATGCTCCTACAATATCATTAAAAGCAAAGACTCATACCCCACAACTGGAAATATTACCAGTTACTGCAAAACCCAAGGAAAAATCAATTCACTACTTTATAAAATTAAATTGGAACTCCCTGGTTTATGGAAATTCCCTCTGCATTTCTCCTTGTTCAATCTATTGGACCAGTTCTCGTTCTGTGCTTTCTACTCCAAAGAATTATACTGTAGGGACGACAAAATGAATTTGCCTCAACAATATTCCTATATGGATAACTCTGCCGGTCTAAATTCCCAATTGCTGCATATACTGAAAACATTCCTTTGGAAGTCTCTGAAGCAGACAATTCATTCCTCTTTCTCTTGGGGGGTGGGAGGGAGAAGAAGTGGGATTTATTATCTATAATGGAAGCTAAAAGGTAGCAGCCTCTATTCAAGGTCATACTAAAAATCATATTACCTTATTCCCTGCCTGCAACTGCTCTTTCCTTAGCCACCCGAAAAACATACTCATGATCTCAGTTACTTCAGGTTACCCAAACTTCTCCCAGCAGAAAGCTACTTTGCAATCTGATGGAAGAGGTCACTCTTCAATTTGTTTGAATACAGCAGAAATAAGTTTAAGCATCGGTCAAGATTGGCATTCCTGTCTATGTGTCCTCTCCTTGTCTGCATTTCTCCCTTTTATTCCTTCACCAAAGTCACCCAACGTGACAAAGTTTTTGTTGTTATTAGGTGTCCTTGAGTTGGTTCCAACTCATAGCAACCCTATGTACAACAGAACTAAACACTGCCTGGTCCTGCACCATCCTCACAATTGTTGCTATGTTTGAGCCCATTATTGCAGCCACTGTGTCAGTCCATCTCATTGCGAGTCTTCCTCTCTTTTGTTGACCCTCTGCTTTGCCAGGCATAATGTCCTTCTCCAGGGACCGATCCTTCCTGATAATATGTCCAAATACACAAGATGAAGTCTTGCCATCTTCGTTTTGTAAGGAGAATTTTGGCTGTACTTCTCCAAGACAGATTTGTTTGTTCTTCTGGCAGTCCATGTTATATTCAATATTTTTCATCAACACCATAATTCAAATACAACATCTCTTCTTCAGCCTTCCTTATTCATTGTCCAGCTTTCACATGCATATGAAGTGATTGAAAATATTATGGCTTGAGTTAGGTGCACCTTAGTCCTCAAAGAGACGTCTTTGTTTTTTAACACTTTAAAGAGGTCTTTTTGCAGCAGATTTGCCCAATGCAATACATGGTTTGATTTCTTGTCTGCTGCTTCCATGGGCATTGATTGTGGATCCAAGTAAAATGAAATCCTTGACAACTTCAATTTTTTTTCTCTATTTATCATGATGTTGCTTATTGGTCCAGTTCTGAGGGTTTTTTGTTTTGTTTTGTTTTGTTTTGTTTATGCTGAGATGCAATCCACACTGAAGTGTGTGGTCTTTGATCTTCAACAGTAAGTGCTTCAAGTTCTCTTCACTTTCAGCAAACAAAGTTGTGCCTTCTGCATATCACAGGTTGTTAATGAGTCTTCCTCCAATCCCGATGAACAGTTCTTCTTCATATAACCCAGTTTTTCGGATTATTTGCTCAGCATACAGATTGAATGGGTATGGTGAAAGGATACAACCCTGAGGCATACTGTTCCTGATTTTAAACCACAAAGTAATCCTCTTGTTCTGTTTGAATGACTGCCTCTTCATCTATGAGCAGGTTCCTTATGAGCACAATTAAGTATTCTGGAATTCCCATTCTTCTCACTGGTATCCATAATTTGTTATGATCTACGCAGTCGAATGTCTTTGCATAGTCAATAAAACGCAGGTAAACATCTTTCTGGTATTCTCTGGTTTCAGCCAGGATCCATCTGACATTAGCGATGATATCCCTTGGTTCCACGTCCTCTTCTGAATCTGGCTTGAATTTCTGGCAGTTCCTTGTCGATGTACTGCTGCAATTGTTTTTGAATTATCTTCAGCAAAACTTTACGTGCATGTGATGACAGTTAAAAAAAATTTATCCAGACATTTAAACAACTCCATAATATAGCCAAAACTACTTTAGGACTCAACTAGAACTATCCAAAAAATTCCCTTCAAAAAGTCATAATTGCTACCTGTCCCATGTCTCTTTAAATTGTGTCTTGATGAAATATCAAATATTAAAATGCATTTCCTCTCCTGTTATCTCTTTGGGTGTGTGCACATATATCTCTGGGTGTGTGTCAGGTGGTGGTATAGGGAGAGATTGTGCCTGTAGAGGAGTGTGTATGTGAAGGAGGTCTATGAAATAGAACTACATCACAGAGAGATGAAAGGCCAGGGAAAGGTGAGTTACCACCTTGCTTGTTCCTCCCCTGGCTCTTCGGTTCTGTCCAAATAACTCTCAATTAATGCACCAAGCAGAGACATTTCATATTTCCTCCATAAGATTTTTCTGACAGCTCACCAGCTGTTTCTATGCTATTTTCTACCATGACGGCATGGGTAAGCCACAGCTCCTTCTCCGTTAACTCTGCCAACAGCAATGCTGCCTGCTGTTCAGTGCTCAAAGTCTGTTCCCTGACAAGAACCCTACCATCTTGTCCATTTCCCAGTCACCTTGCACAACAGTGATTTTAAGAGTGATTGATATGTGGTCCCTTGAAAAAACCTAGATAGTGGTGGTGGCTGAGATGACTGTGTGAAATATACTCACAATTAAGTGTACAAGAATGCTTTTATATCAAGATTGATTATTGAAAAGCTATAAATACCTATATATTGTAAATACCTGTAAATTTCTTGAAACATTTTCAATACTTGAAAGAGTGTCATAAAGGAGAAAGAGTTTGGGAGCTAGAGATGGACAGACCTAGATTTTGAACTCCTGTTCTTCTCTTTCCTTTCTAGACAATGATCTGAGTGTCAGTTTCCTCATCTGTAAAATGAGTTTTTGCTTGACCTGAAGAAGTCAAGAAGTCAAGAGTCAACACCACATAACTACTAGGAAAATAACTACAATGTGAATTAAATTTCATAAATCCTAGTTCAGATTTTTCTCTATTTAAAGACCACCTCACCGAGATGAACAAAAAGCAAGTGAAGTAGCAGCGTACTTGATTTTACACACAAGCCTAACAAGCATCTGTCTTAGTTATCTACCGCTGCTATAACAGAAATACCACAAGTGAGTGGTTTTTAATAAACAGAAATGTATTTTCTCACAGTTTAGGAAGTTAAATGTTTGACTTCAGGGTGACGGCTCTAGGGGAAGTCTTTCTCTCTTTGTTGGCTCTGGAGGAAGGTCCTTGTCGCTTCAACTTGTTCCCTAGTTCCCTGGAGATTTCCATACAGCTTAGCATTTATCTTCCCCATCTCTGCTTGCCTAATCTGCTCCTTTTATATCTTGTAAGAGATTGACTCAAAAACACAGTCTACACTAATCCTGTCTCATTAACAAAGACAACCTATTCTCAAATGGGATTATAGCCATAGGCATAGAAGCTAGGATTTACAACACATATCTTTGGGGGACACAATTCAATCCATAACAGCATAATTATCTGGTTGCCCAGCTTGTGGCATGCTAGAAGCCACTGACTAGAAAGGAGTAGGGTGGGGGACAAGTGTCAGGAGGCAACTGCACTGATAATGCAAGAGGTGACATGACACAGATAAAAGAATGAGAAACTAGTGTATAGGCATGGGTATTGTGATGGTTAATTGTAGGTTATCAACTCAGCTAGTTTAGATGCTGCTGTGAAGGAATTTTGTTGATATAATTAACAATTACAACCAGTTGACTCTAAATAAAAGAGATTATCCTTGATAATATAGGTGTGTCTCACTCAATCAGTTGAAGGCCTTAAGAGCAAAAACTGAGATTTCCAAAAGGAGAAAAAATTCTGCTAAAGACCATAACATAAATATCCTGCTAGAGTTTCAAGCCTATCACCTGATCTGTGGATTTTAAACTTGTGAGCCCCTACAATCATGAGTCAATTCTTTATATTCAATTTCTCTCAATACATGATAGATAGATAGACAGACAGATAGATAGATGGATAGATCAATCTCCTGTTGGTTTTGTTTCTCTGGATAACCCTGACTAATACAGGTGTGTATAATATAGAAGTAAAATTTCCATATCCCCCATCAATTCCTAAGAGCATTATAATTACAACAAAATAATCATAATTTGGCTCTGAGGTCAGGGACTCTGACTAGACCAGGAGGAACTAATAAATCTCAGTCTCGTACTTTCTTGATCTCTCACTCGTTAGCTGCCCCCCCTTCCCCAGATTCTTTTTTTCTGAAGTTGTTGATGATTTCCATCATAACTAGGGGCATCTTCAGTAAGATTTCCCTTCTCCTAACCAAGAGCTAGAAAAGGACATTATGATTGATAAAGTAGAGGGTCAGCAAAAATGAGAGAAACTCTCAATGAGATGGATTGAAACAATAGCTACAACTACGGACTCAAACATACCAACAATCATGAAGATGGTGCAGGACCAGGCAATGTTTTGTTCTGTTATACATACGATCACCATGAGTAGGAGCTGACTTGATCGCAACTAACAACAACAACAATACTGCTTGGTGACTGTACTCTCAGCCTGTGCCCACCCTCATCACCATGCCTCACTATCATGCAACCACCCTAAATATGGCAAGGCTTAGGGGAAATGAACGTGTCTTTACTACATGACAGGCTACCATCCCTGAAAGTAGTATGTTTGGGACACTCTGAGTATGATGTTAAGGACAAGAATAATATCAACCTTTACATAACTCTTGACCTGTGTCAGGTATTGTTCTATGCCCTTTTAATATAGTATGAACGTAACCCTCACTTCAACTCTATGAGGTATTATTACTATTGCCATTTTACAGATGACTAAGTAAATGCACGAAAAGGTTAAGAACTTACTCCAAATTACACAGTTTGTAAGTAAAGGAACCAGGGTTCAAACTCGGGCTGCCTGGCTTCACTCTTAATCCTTGCATCATCACAGCTCATACCCCATCCACTTCACGAACTTTTTAAAAACTCAATGTCTTACCACTTAAAGGGGTGTCAGCTGTCTATATGGTCTTACTTCTGTGCCATATCCTGGTCACCCACCTGCCAACAAATAGCTTAGTGAAGTCATTAATGCTTTCTGAGCTTTAGTTTCCTCACCAGTACAATGAAGAGAAGAGTATAGAGATCCTCAATGTCTTTTCCAAATCAGTTATCTATGTCCCTCTGGCGGAGGGGACTAGGTCCCAGGGGCACTGTTACCATCCACTCTATGGGCTCCTCCTTTCTCCTACTGCAGTGTACGTCAGAGGACAATGTGATATGGAAGCAATGTCCTCCAGCATTTTATACCTCATAATTCCTGAACAGAGATAACCCTTCCGTTAGGGGATACTCACTTTGATTTCTAGATCAAGTGCCACATTCATGATGCTTCTTCTCTTTGCATATATAATCAAAAAATAATCTCAAAGAAGGCACTTGGGTCTCTGCCTTTTTGCCCTGGGTTAGGTGCTCAAGTCCAGGGATCCAGGTTCCCTTCAACAGAGGCCAACCCACATATACACTGCATGACACAATAATCATCTCAGCTGATGAGAAATTGAAAATGACAGCCAGAGTATGATGTGACAGAATACTAGGGCTGCCTGCCAGAGAGATTAATCCCTGAATTTCCCTCCAGAGCCCAGCATATTAGCAAGGATACATTTGGTGATCATGAGCACCAGCACACTGAAATTCTGAAGACACACAATTAATTATAACTTAGTAGACCTCATCCCCACTCTTGGTTTCTGGATCATATTTTAGCCTTAGATCAATTTCTCTTGGCTTCCAGGTCTGTGATTTAGGCAAGAGCTGTACCTTGATGTGCCCACCATCAAAGCCTGAACAGAAAGCACAAACTAGTCTTCTGACTCCGCTAGTGCTTTTGCTTGTTTTCTTTTTTTAACCTCATGTTTTATTTACTTTTCCTTTGTTTAATGTGAAACCAGTGCTCTTGAGATTGACTTTGAGATATGTATAAACAGTAAGGGAAAGAGGAAAAACCATAGCCATTGGAGGTAGATGGGCCAGAAGAAACCTGCTGGAGTGCAGGGGAGGATCCAGCTCACTCATCAAATGACTATGAATATGGTTCCTTCAACACCTTGAGCCTCAATTCCTTTTTTGTAAAATGGGCACAATCAAACCAATTTCACAACATTTTTCTGGGTTTTAAATATCCTGCTTTGCATAAAGTGGCTTACTGTCCTTTCAGGCATGTTCCCCTGAAAGTAATATGGTATCAAAAATGCCCTCAAAAGGACTGTCTTCATCAAAAGAGCTGATAAATTTTAATGACATTATTTTCATTTGGATCTAAAACAACCCTAGTGTCCATATGAGGCTTTGGACTAGATGTAATCTGTCAAATGCAAGGCAGGTGCAAATTTCAATCTCTCAGTCTGTCTCTCTGTCTCTGTATCTCTCATATTTCCTGGACTAACACCTGTCTTCCCCTATTATTCAGCCACATACAAAACAGGATAGATAATAGCGTACACTATGCAATAGTAAGCCAGCCAGCAGGACTTCTGGGACTATCTACTTGGTTTTGTATTTATTATCAGCCTTGGGTTAGAGTATATTTTACCTTGCATCTTCTCCAAGTCATAGCTGTTTCTGTAGAAAGAATATGTGAATGGTACACGTCTCATTGGAATAAAGCTCCTTGGTCAGTGTTGCAGTGGTACCAGGGGCAGCCTAAGATCTTTTTGTTTGGTTTGGTTTGATTTTGTGTGTGTGGCACATTTGTTACCATCTCAGAACTGATAAGGGACTGAGATGTTCAGATGGCAGAGCTTTCTGGGACAGATTCCATCATGGAGTGGCCCAGTTTGGCCCAAGTGAATTTCTCGGGCTGCAGCAGCCAAAACTCAATTAGCAGAGGTTGAAAACACAGCCAGTTGGTTCACCCAAGAAGCAGGATAAGTCTTCTGGTTCTATCTTTCCACAGGGATAAGAGAAACATCATTTGGCAGAAAACTGCACAGTTCCATTTCCATTCATATTTGGCTCTTGTTTTCTCCCATCTCAAAAGACAGCCTCATTATCAGTGTCATTAAAAAATATTCTTCTGTGGCTTTACAACCAAAGCCTCTCAAATGTTTGGGTCCAAAAAATTGTATAGCAGGACAGAGTGCTTCCCATACTGCCTGAAATGTCAGTGACATTGGTAAATATTTATTGAGCACCTGTTATACGTGATACAGTAAGTAGTTAGATGTTGTGTGGGATGCAAAACAGAGTGATAAAGGCCTCATTCCTGAGGGAATGTGTACACTTATGCGAGGTGAGTAGAAAGAGTAAGTGAAGCTGATATAAAAATAACTTGCACCAAGGCAGAGTAATGCCATTTTCACTGGGACACCAAATGGTGAGATTATTCTGGGTTAGGATTTAACAAGAAGGGGTTCATAGAGAAAGCTCTATTTGATGGGAAAATAAGGCATGGGTAAGAATTTGCACAATTGGCAGCATGACATTACGTAGGTAAAATAAAGCATAGTTTAAATCTTGTCCCTACAGTTCTTTCTCACCAAGTTACCTCTCCTGTAATCTGGAACTAGGGTTTGGTACTGAGGCACTGAAGACACTGGAAGGCAGTTGCATGTAGTGTTTAAGACAATGGGCTTTGGATTCAGATAGATTTAACTTTGAATCTCATTACTGTCAATTTCTAATGTTTGGCCTCAAGCAAATTTTTGAATGTTCTCTTTCTCGGTTTTCTTACGTGCAAATTGATGGGAATAATATCTACTTTGCAGGATTATTTTGATTATTAAGGTAATGTATCTAAAACATCCATTTTAGCGCCTGGCACATAGTAAGTGCCCAATGTTAGTATTAGAAAGGCTATATAGCTTAGAAGTAAATTTGTGGGCTTTAGAAACAAACCAGTGTAGGATTGATCCAGGTTTTGCAATTTACTAGCCATGTTCTAGCTTGCAAAGTTAGCTAATTTCTCTAAATCCTGATTCCATCACTACCTCTTAGCACTAATGTGAGGATTAAATGAGATAATATATATAAAATACTTATCGTAGTACCTAGACTATACAATGAGCCTAATAGACTTACTGTTTTTATTATTGTTATTTAATAAAGGACTTATGCAAAGACAGAAAGAGATATATTTTCTTTTATTAGGATGTGAGGTTTTGTGAAAAGTGGATGTGATTGTCATGATTATGTGAGTGTAGACTCACTTGCTTCCTTCCTGTCCTCACTCTGTTTCAGCCACTCTGACCTTGTTTCTAGCTCAAAGCTTTTTGCTCCTTCTGTCCGAATTCCCCTTTTCCAGGGACATTATCCAGGGCTCACTCTCATCACTCAGGTTTCAGGTGAGGTGTCTCCTCCTCCCAGGGACCTTCTCCAACCACACTAACCAAAATACCTCCTGTCATTACTCTCTTCATTTCCATTCTAGCACTCATTGCTATCAGAGATTGAGCTGTAATTTACATAATTGAGTATTATCTGATTCCTCTTGCTAGAACATGGCGTACATGAGGACAAGGACCTTGTCTGTCTGAGTTGTTCCTTTTAGGACTCTTCCTGACACGTTATCAGGTATTCAGTAAATAAATTAATAAACGACTTTAACACAATAGAGTAGACTTTTTTCGCTAGTGATTGGCAAAAGCCAAGATAGTGTAAAAAACCTCTCCTACTCCCAAAGTCTAGAGAAGACAGACACCTCAAGCAGAGATATTGCGCAGAACACGAACCAAACAGAGATACTCTCCTTGAGTTCAAGCATCCCCAGATATATCTATACAAGGGTATATTAGGAGCTGCAATAGCAAGAGCTGTAGGTGTTGCAAAGTTTGAACATAAAGTTTGAACACTGAGCAATAACTGCATGCATAGAGAGCCTTTTTCTTTGGTCTATGTTCCTTACTTGTGGAAAACTTTTTTTTTCCTGAAAAATTGCGTGGGGCTTGGAAGAGAATCAGGGGTGACACATAAAACAAGGAGGCAAAGGAACAGAAATCCCAACAAAACACAGAACTATGAAAATTTCCTCAGCCTACCTGGCTAAGATACCAGTTCCTCAGTAAAGAGAATTGTATGAATAAGAGCAACACACTGTATTACGCAGAATTTGATATGTAAATATCAATCAAACCTCATCACGTCACTCTCAACTAACCCAAGTCCCAAGTAAAAGGAACTCTTTAATTTTAAACTTGAACCAGGTTAACCAAAATGACAAGAATAGTTAAGATTCTGAAACTAAGTGTGGGCAGAGAGGGTAAGCAGCACCCTTGGAGAAATTTTATCTGGACAAGGATTATTCTATTCTGCTCTGGGCGAGTCACACATTACCAAAACTTAGAGCTTTCTTTCCACCGCTGGAACTCTAAAAACTGAGCAAGCTCAAAGTTATTCTTATGCTGAGGGGGGAAACATAAAGTGGAGGAATGTTTTTCTTCTTGGTTTTGCAGCCCCTGCCCTTCTAATAGAACCAGCAGCATTCACTTGGACCACAAAGGCGCCATTTGTCAAATTACTATTCCAGTAAGGTAAATAATGCCCCAAAGGGCAGAAAAGTTAATCTCTTTCCAAAGAGCCCCATTTCCACCCAGGAAGTAGCTTATTTACATTGCAGGAGCTGACTCTGTGTTATTATGTTTCCACAGCAGCTAGGTTCATAGGTTAACCACATGGTGTGTTAACAACAATTTCTTTTCAGCCTTTTAAAGTTATTTTCATCTCAGTAGCTACCCCCTTGCTCTTTAATGATTCGTTGTTTAGGTTTTGTTGTTGCCATCATCAAATTTCTATAAGGGGAAAGGGCTGCTACCTTCAAGCTGCACACGCGCGCGCACACACACACACACACTCACATACACCCCTTCTCTATGACCATGCCTTTGACAAAGCTGAGCTAGATCATGCCAGTCTCTTTGTTTTTCATCGTCCCTGTTTAGGTCTTTGGATATTATCTTCTTCAGTGTTTGTACACTTTGCCACCCTGCTTACCTCCTACCAACAGCGTCCATACAATGGCTGTCTCCCTCCTGAAATCTGAGACTTTACAATTCCCACCTAGCTTGTGCCTTTAATTAAATTCTGGTCTCCAACCACTCTTGCCAAGATTCATATATATCCTGAAAGGTTCAGCGTTAATTAACCAGGGCTCTGCAAACTCTCCAAGCTGGAGGATTGCAAGAGGAAGTGTGTTAAAATTGTGACATATTAGGATTTCTAACTGTGTATGATACTACTCTTGGGGGAGGTGTTTCAGATTCATCAGGAAGTCAATCAGGTTTAAAGGAAGATGAGCATTATAAATGATCATAACAACCCAGAACACTGTTACATTTATTTTTAAGAATAAAATTTAAGGCTTCATTTTCTTTTCATTGGGGAGTTAAATATGGTCAGTCTCTCTGTCTGTCTCTCTCTCTCTCTTCCTCCCTCCTTCTCTCTTCTTTTGACAAAGCAGAAGAAATCAGAATGTCAGAATGATGGTAAAATATTTCTCTTTTTACTGTTTTGATAAAGTCTTTTGATGAGCATAAGTTTTTAATTTTTGTGAGGTCCCATTTTTCTATTTTGTCATCTTCTATTCGTGCATTCGTTCTTATGTTTGTTATTCTATTTTTACAAAAGATTAGGTCCTGTAGATTTTTCCCTATTTTTTCTTCCAGGAATTTTATGGGTTTAGGTTTAACATTTAGGTCGTTGGTCCATTTTGAGTTAGTTTTTACATATGGTGTGAGGTACAAGTCCTTTTTCATTTTTCTACAGGTGGATATACAGTTTTTCCAGCACCATTACTAAAGAGACTGTCTCTGCCCCAGTGAATGGACTACAACCCCTTGTTAAAAATCAGTTGTCCATAGATGGCTGAGTTTAATTCTGAGTTCTCAGTTCTACTGGTCTATGTTCCTATAGTTGAACCAATACCAAGCTATTTTGATTACAGTGGTTATATTGTATGTTTTGATATTGGGGAGTGTGAGGCCTCCTGCTTTGGCCTTTTTCTTCAATATTGCTTGACTATTCGAGGAGTCTTTCCTTTCCGTATGAAATTGGTCATTAGTTTTTCCATTTCAGTAAAGAATGTTGTCATGATTTGTATTGTGATTGCATTGTATCTGCCGATCGCTTTAGGTAGAACTGACATTTTTACTATATTAAGTCTTCCAATCCAGGAGCACAGAATATCTTTCCATTTTTGTAGGTCTCTTTTAGTCTCTTGTAGTAGTGTTTTATACTTTTCATTATAGAAGCATTTTATGTCCCTGGTTAGGTTAATTCCTAGGTATTTTATCAGTTTAGGGGCTATTGTAAATGGTATTGTTTTCTTGATTTCTTTTTCAGAGTAGTCTTTGTTAGTGTAGAGGAACTCAACTGATTTTTGTGTGTTGATCTTGTACCCTGCAGAGCTGCTAAATTCTATTAGTTCCAGCAGTTTTCTTGTGGAATCTTTAGGGTCTTCTACGTATAGCATCATGTCAACTGCAAATAGAGATAGTTTTACTTCTTCCTTTCTGTTTTGGATATCTTTTCTCTTTCTTGTCTTATTGCTCTGGCTAGGACTTTCAGTAAAATGTTGAACAAGAGTGGTAATAATGGGCATCTCTGTCTCGTTCCTGTTCTCAAAGGGAAGGCTCTCAGCCTTTCTTCATTAAATATAATATTGGCTGTTGGTTTTTGCATATATGCCATTAATTATGTTGAGAAATTTCCCTTCTATTCATATTTTGCAAAGGGTTTTTATCAGGAAAGGGTGTGGAATTTTTTCTAATGTTGAACCTCACTTGTAATCCTAGTGTGAATTTCACTCGATCATGGTGTGTGATTTTTTGAATATGTTGCTGAAGTCTGTTGGCTAGAATTTTGTTGAAAATTTTTGTATGTTCACAAAGGATATTGGTCTGTAATTTTCTTTCTTTTATTGTGTTTTTGCCTGGTTTAGGTATCAGGGCAGCTTCACAGGGAGAGTTTGGTAGTGTTCCCTCCTCTTCTATGTTTTTGAAGCGATTGAGTAGGATTGGTGTCAACTCTTCTTTTAGTGTTTGACAGAATTCTCCAGGTAGCCATTTGGTACTGGGCTTTTTGTTGTTGCTGCTGTTGGCAGTTTTTTGATGACACCTTCTTTTGTAATGGGTCCATTTAAGTTTCTACCTCTATTTGTGTTAGTTTCGGTAAGTAGTGTGTTTCTAGGAATTTGTCCATTTCATCTAGGTTTTCAAATTTGTTGGTGTATAATTTTTCATAGTAATCAGTTATGATCTTCTTTATCTCTGTTGGTTCTCTTGTAATGTCACTAGTTTCTTTTCTTAATTTGGTCATTTGCCTTTTTTTTTTTTTTTCTTTTGTCAGTCTAGCCAGTGGTTTGTCTATTTTACTGATCCTTTCAAAGAACAAACTTCTGTCTTTGTTGATTCTTTCTATTGTTTTTCTATTTACTATTTCACTTATTTCCACCCTGACCTTTATTATTTCCTTTTTTCTGATAGCTTTAGGTTGTTTTTTTTGCTCTCCCTTTTTTGTTTGTTCAAGCTGTCAGTATAAGTTAATGATTTTGGATCTTTCTTATCTTTTAATATAAGTATTTATTGCTATAAATTTCCCTCTGAGTACGTCTTTTGCTGTATCCCAAAGAATTTGATATTCTGTGTTTTATTTTCATTTGATTCTAGGAGTTTTTTAATTTCGCTTTTGATTTCTTCTATCATCCAATAGTTAAAAAGTAGTATATTATTTAGTTTCAGTGTATTTATTTATTTTTCCTGTTGTCAATTTCTAGCTTAATACTATTATGGTCAGTGAAGATGCTTTGTATGATTTCAATCTTTTTAAGTTTCCCCTTACAGTTTTGATTATTTTTAAAGTTATCTGGGGAGATTTCCTCCAGTGTCATACGGTAATTAGTCATATCCTTTAAATGCTCTGGATTTCTATAACTTCTTGTAAATTAAATATAAAACCAAAAAGAAAAACTATCTTAGTGTATCAGAAAAAATGTCCCAAAGGAAATAAGGTAAAAACTGCATCTAATCTGGACAATTATTGAGTCTCTAATATAGAAGAAAACTTAGTAGTTTTTAAGAACAAAATATATTTGATGGTTGTATTCTTCAGTAACAACCCTAAAAAAGTGGCTGCTCTTCTTTTTTCTTCAGTGTCTACAGTAATGGAGAACTCACTCTCTGATGAAAAGATCATTCAATATCTTAACTAGTTTTGGGAAATGGTTCAGCTTACTACTCTTAAGTTTTTTGAGGTCTGACAGAACATGTCTGGCAGCTTTTTTCAAGGAATAGCCCCACATATATTTAAAGAGAGATAGTCTGTGACTGCTAAGTCTTCCTTCTTCAGGTTACTACCCCAAACTTTTGACTTTATTCTTTACTCTGTGCCTGATCATAGGAACTGTGCTCTATTTGCTACTGTTCTTATTCTCCAAGCAGAAGACTTGCTGTTGTCAAGGTATTCTTGAGCTTCTTAAAGCACTTCAGATTTTAATCTGCCTCACTTCAAGTATCTGTCATCACCTGGACAAGTCATGCCTAGCACTGCAAAGGATATGGGAAAGGCAACCCCCTACAAAGCCTAATCAGAAGAATCTTTAAAAGGGTTGAATTTAGAACTCATCTAGAGAGATTCTTCAAATACCAACAGAATTGACATATTAGAAAGGATGAGGATACTTCTGAAAATATCACAAGAACTATGTGAGAAAAATATGTATATATGGGTCTTAGCTAGTACCTAGCAAAAATACTCAGAGTGAGGCCTCAAGAGGCAAAAATCCTTTTGTTCCACAAATGCAATATTAAACAAAAGAGAGAGTCATAGAAATTCGGACTAGAATTCTCAGTTGATTATACAAGAATAAAGCATTATTTCCAACTTTCCCCAAACATCAGACCCTCAACTATTTTTTAGACAACTCTAAGTGATTTCCTTCTGGGGGAAAAACACCTTCCTATTTTAAGCATTTCCCTACAAACTTTACATTAGTTTGTATTCCAAAGACATCTTAGTGATTACTTCTTTTTTTTTTTTTATTTTTATTAATAGACCTATTGGAAGGAAACCTACTTTTTTGGGTTTTTTCCTTTTAATCTTCTTTTCTAATATAGTAAGAAGTAGGACAAAACTCAATTCCTCAGATCTTTTAAAGTCTACAATGGAATTTTAAAATATCACTAAAACTGCACAAATACAGCCACTAACTAAATTGAAAATTGTCCCTCCCTATACTATCAAACTACCAGTACTAATGCCAAAGATGAGGAAATTGAAGATTTTTACCAATTTCTACAGTCTGAACTTGATCAAACATGCAAACAAGACACGGTGATAATTACGGTAATTGGAATATGAACGTTGGAAACAAAGACGAAGAATCGGTAGTTGGAAAATATGGCCTTGGTGATAGAAACGATGCTAGAGATCTCATGATAGCATTTTGCAAAAGACCGATGACTTATTCACTGCAAATACCTTTTCTCAACAACACAAACGGTCACTATACCCTTGAACCTGGCGGGATGGAATATACAAGAATCAAATCGACTACATCTGTGGAAAGAGACCATGAGTAGTTCAATATCATTAGTCAAAATAAGGCTAGGGGCTGACTTCAGAATAGACCATCAATCGCTCATATGCAAGTTCAAAATGAAGCTGAGGAAAACTAAAACAAGTCCATGAGAGCCAAAGAATGACCTTAAACATATCCTACCTGAATTTAGAGACCATCTCAAGAATAGATTTGATGCATTGACATCAATGTCCAAAAACCAGATGAATTGCGGAATGACATCAAGGACATCATACATGAAGAAAGCAAGAGGTCATTGAAAAGACAGGAAACAAAGAAAATACCAAAATATAGGTGTCAGAAATTATCTGAAACTTGATCTTGAACACAGAGCAGCTAAGGGGAATGGAAGAAATGATGAAATAAGAGAGCTGAACAGAAGATTTCAAAGGGCGGATTGAGAAGACAGAGTAACGTATGATGATGAAATGTGCAAAGACTTGGAGTTAGAAAACTAAAAGGGAAGAATACACTTGCCATTTCTCAAGCTGAAAGAACTGAAGAAAAAATTCAAGCCTCAAGTTGCAGTACTGAAGTATTTATACAGAGTCACTGTACCGAAAATAATTGGTTGATGTTCGACTGTTTTAGGAGGTAGCATATGATCAAAAAACTATTGTATTAAAGGAAGAAGTCCAAGCTGCACTAAAAGCATTGGAGAAAAACAAAGCTTCAGGAATTGATGGAATACTAATTGAGATGTTTCAACAAATGAATGCAGCACTGGAGGTGCTCCTTTATGCCAAGAAATTTGGAACATGGCTACCTGGCCAAGTGACTGGAAGAGATCCATATTTGTACACATTCCAAAGAAAGGTGATCCAATAGAATGCTGAAATTTTCAAACAGTATCATTAATATCATGTGCAAGTAAAATTTTGCTGAAGATAATTCAAAAATGATTGCAGCAGTACATTGACAGGGAATTGCCAGAAATTCAAGCTGGATTCAGAAGAGACTGTGGAATGAGGGCTATCATTGCTGATGTCAGACAGATCTTGGCTGAAAGCAGAGAATACCAGAAAGATGTTTCCCTGTGTTTTATTGACTGTGCAAAGGTATTCAACTGTGTGGATCATAACAAACTATGGATAACATTACAAAGGCTGGGAATTCCAGAACACTTAATTGTGCTCATGTGGAACCTGTATACAGACCAAGAGGCAGTCTTTTAAACAGAACAAGGGGATACTGCCTGGTTTAAAATCAGGAAAGGTGTACATCAGGTTGTTTTCTTTCACCATACTTATTAAATCTGCATGCTGAGCAAAAAATCCAATAAAGTGGACTATTTGAAGAAGAATGTGGCATCAGGACTGGAGGAAGAATCATTAACATAAGCAGATGACACAACCTTGCTCGCTAAAGTGAAGAGGACTTGAAGCATCTACTAACAAAGAACATAGACTACAGCCTTCAGTATGGATTATACCACAACATAAAGAAAACAAAAATTCTCACAACTGGATCAATAAGGAACATCATGATAAACAGAGAAAACACTGATGTTTTCAAGGATTTCATTTTACTTGGATCCACAATCAACACCCATAGAAGCATCAGTCAAGAAATCCAAGGACAAATTGCACTGGGCAAATCTGCTTCAAAAGACCTCTTTAAAATGTTAAACAGCAAAGATGTAACCTTCAAGACTAAGATGCACCTGACCCAAGTTATAGTATTTTTAATTGCCTCATATGTATACAAAAGCTGGAAAATGAATAAGGAAGATCGAAGAAGAATTGATGTGCTTGAATTACAGTGTTGGCAAAAAATATTGAATATACCATGGACTGCCAAAAGAATGAACAAATCTGTCTTGGAAGAAATACAGCCAGGATGCTCCTCAGAAACAACGATGGCAAGACTTTGTCTCATGTATTTTGGACATGTTATCAGGAAGGACTAGTCCCTGAAGGAGGACATTATGCTTGGTAAAGTAGAGGGTCAGCAAAAAAGAGGAAGACCCTTAAGAGATGGATTGACATAGTGGCTACAATGATGGGTTCAAGCATAGCAAAGTTTGTGAGGATGGCAGAGGATTGGGCAGTGTTTCGTTCTATTGTACACAGGGTTGCTATCAGTCGAAATCGACTCGACTGCTTCTAATAACAACAATATACTATCAAAAATGTAAGTAACATTCTTTTTAGCTACCATCTGTTGAGTACCTCCTATGTGTCAGCACTAATCCTAGAAGCTTTTTACATGCTATGTCATTTAATCCTCTAACGGTCCCATAAATTAGTTACTATCATCAAGCTTTAAGATGAAGCTACTGAAACTCAACGAGGTTAATAACTGTGATGGATTGAATTGAGACTCCAAAGACATTTTTGGAATCCTAACCCCATACCTGTGAATATGACCCTGTTTAGTAATAACGATTATGTTAATGAAGTCATATCAAGGTAGAGGGTGTCCTAAACCTAATCCCTTCTGAGTGGTGTCTTATAAAAATAGAAAGGAAAAAAAAAAAAAAAAGACATGGAGAGACATATACTCGGGGGAAGAGACCATGTGAGGAACTGTCTACAAGCCAAGGAATGCTTGAGGCTACAGACAAGAAGGGATACCTTCATAGAACCAATGCCTTGATTTGGACTTCTAGTCTCCAAAATTGTGAGACAATTTCTCGTTTTTAAATCCACCCATTTGTGGTATTTTTGTTAGAGCAGCACTAGGTAATTAAGACAATAACCATATCCACAGAGACAAAGCCAGGAAGTAGGGCAATCAGAACGTGACCCAGCTCTACTTTGTATTTGTTGAATAAATGATTGAACTGATACAGGGATGAATGACTGAAGGTTATGCTGGCTAATAAAGGACATATGATACAAACTCAGAAATGCATCCATCAGTGTAATGATAAGGTTATCATTTTTCAACCTGTTCTTCATTCAGAGATGGCTGCCTTAGATGTCTAGTCCTATTGTTTTGCAGTGGGGCTGGAATGCAGCAGGACAGAACTCAAGAACTGAGGATCTCAATGAAACAAGCAAACAGAAGGTAAGTAGACATGCAGAATAACAAAAATGTCTGTGGTGAAGTTTCAGTCTATCTCCCCTCCCTTTTAGTGAGCAACTGGTGATGGGTAATGCAGGTCATATTGCTGGGATGAGATAGTCTGATGGCCTAGAGGATCTCTTCTCAGAACTGCCACTGACATTTTATAGCTTTTACCTGTTGCTATCGAGTCATTTCTGACTCATAGTGACCCTATAGGACAGAATAGAACTGCCCCATAGGGTTTCCAAGGACTGGCTGGTGGATTGGAACTGTCATCGTTTTGGTTAGCTGAGCTCTTAACCACTGCGCCACCAGGGCTCCTTATAGCTTTTATCAATCCCTTAATTTGTATTTCTATTACCATTCAACGGCCCAGAGGCCCACCTCAGGAAGAGACTATGGAAAGTCATGAATCACCATTTTGCAAACTAACAACGCTTATGACTACCCAAGGAGAGGTGCTTTATAACTAACCCATGTGCCATTTTATCTTCCATATCAGTACAGGATGCAACCAAGACTGTCATTCTTCCTATTTCTCCCTTAACTCTATAATCAGAAAGCCACCTGCAAAAATGTAGACAATATGGTAATTAGCCAGTCCAATCTATTAATTTTACCTGTCTGTCTACCACTTTGCATCATTTCCTTTCCTTTTTATTTAAAAGGTAAAATAACAATCTTTAAACATGATTGGAATAGAAATATTACTCTATCTGAAAATTCTGTAAAACATGGAAGGAAGGGACATTATGAAAGCTAATGGAGCTGAGAAAGCTTGAAGATGCAAACCCTAAAGGAAAGTGGCTAGTTCACAAAGAGGCAGTAAGGCATAAAAGAAAGAAACTGGGTGAAAGATAACTTCTGCTACAAATAAGCAATGGATCAATAAGAGTAAAATTCATATTTCAGTTCTCTTCAGCACTGCAAAGTTTGCAAGCTGTTTATCTATGGAATGTTGGAGTTTCTGAGCTAAAGATGTGAGCAACTATGGGTTCATGTAAAGGTTTGCCATATTTCTGTTTCTCTTCTTGAGAAGAAGAAAACTTAAAACTATATTACACATTAGAAAATTAAACACTTGGGTTATTTCAGTGGTGAAAAACAGGAAAATGACATTAAAGCACGAACAAATGAAAAAAGGGGTATGACTGGTCCCAGGTGACACTCTCAGGTATCTGGGGAGGGGGATTTGGGTCCCAGGCTTCCCTGCAGATCTAGCTCTGGCACCTATACTGTTGGCCCTAGAATCACCATAAAGAATATTCTCTAAGAGAAAAATATATCTGTAAATTTTTTTTTTTTGGCAAATTATAGGCTTGAAATGGTTATTTACTTACTCATGTATTCATTAATTCACTAAATATTTATTAAACTACTAAATGAGGACCCTGTGCTATATTGCAGAGACACAGAAAGGAAATAACATTCTAAGTCTTTAGCTCTATAAGCTTAAAATGTAGTGTGGAAGACAGACATATAAACTAGTAAGTAATGACATTAACTGTTTACTTTGTAACTACATAAGGCTAGTAATTATACTTGATACTTCGCACCAATTTCCTAATTACATTTTATTTAATCCTCACAACAAATTGATGAAGTATGCATTATTAGCATCTTTATCTTATAGATAAAGGAATTACGGGTCAAAGAGGCTAAGTTACCAGCACAAGTCTATGGAGTTAGAAAGCAGGAGAGATGGAATTTGAACTCAGGACTGGATCACTACATAGCTTGAACTCTTAACCACTACACTCTTGTTTAACACAAGGCATTGTTTGCAGATGCTGTGTCTGTAAAACTCTATAGAGAGCACAGTGGGGCAAAAAGGAGCATCTTCATATATATCCAAAGGGGATCTGAAAAGGTTTCAGAGAGGGGCTATTTAGGATGGGAGGAGTTCACTGCCTTGACTAGTACTTTATCCCATGCATTCCTATTCCATTTGAGAAATGGAATATAGATACAATAAGTCAGTAGTAGAACCATAAGTAAACATTTTCTCTTAAGTCATCCATTGGTCTCTCTGTGAATCTATGATGTCACATTGATACCTTGAAAATGGAACTGAGATTAGGCTTAAAAGAAACAATTTAGGCCACATATTTCTAAAGTTCTCTATGGGCAGAGGTGTAACTAAGGCATAACAGGTAGCACGTGTGCCCTGGGCACCATGTTCATGTCCTGGGCGCCCCTTGAGGCAGAGCACCAATGAGCAGTTTCTATTGGCCATCACCGTTTCCATTGCTAGCTGTGAGAGATCATTCAGCAATTTAACACTAACAGTCCTAGGCACTATTTTCCATAGATAGGCCCCTGCCTGTGGGAGAACAATAATGTGGCACTGTGGGAGCCTTTTGAAGTTTTAATCATTATCACTGGCTCAGCCATATGGGAAGGCATCTTCTGCAATAGCACCTGCTCTGCACCCAGTAGGAATGCAATCATTTCTTGTGGGTTGCGGAGTTCAAAAAAGATGATCCTTATCTTTAGTAAATGAACGGAAGTCTGATGGCAGGTTAGGGATACAGGCAAAAGCACTGGCTGTAAGTTCTACAGTCTCCTGTTAGAGCCTTCCAAGAGGATGGGAAAAGGAGAGTAGTAATGAAAGAAGAGTGAAGACAAAATATAATCAATAAAATGGAAATGCTCTAATACACCTATTGGTCTACACTCATCAGGAGCAAAAAAGAAAGAAGGAAACCAAAGTCTCAGAAAAAAAACTAGTCTACAGGGCTGATAGCCTATACAAGTCATGGCCTCATCAACCCTGAGACCAGAAGAACTAGATGGTGTCTAGCTACCACTACCTACTGTTCTGATCAAGGCCACAATAGAGGAAGCCTAATAGATTAGGAGAAAAACATGGAACAGAACTCAAATTTTTAAAAAGTCCAAACTTACTAGACCAGTTGAGACTAGAAGATTCTCTGAGACTATCATCCTGAGATACTCTTTAAAAGTCAAACCAAAACTATCCCCTGAGGTCATCTTTTAACAAAATAACAGATTGGCAGGCAAAATAAAGGATACTACCCCTGAGTATGATGCTCCATTAAAAAACCATCCATATAAAACCAAAGCCTCATGCATCTGTCAGTTCGTAGTACTGTGGGGGCTTGCATGTTACTGTGATACTGGAAGCTATGCCACCAGTATTCAAATACCAACAGGGTCACTCATGGTGGACAGGTTTCAGCTGAACTTCCACACTAAGACAGATGAGGAAGAAGCAGTCTACTTCTGAAAAAAAAATTAGCCAGTGAGAACCTTATGAATAACAGCGGAACATTGTTTGATATAGTGCCGCAAGATGAGCCCCTCAGGATGGAACGCACTCAAGAGATGACTGGGGAAAAGCTGCCCACTCAAAGTAGAGTCGACCTTAATGACGTGGATGGAGTCAAGCTTTTGGGACCTTCATTTGCTGATGTGGCACGACTCTGAATGAGAAGAAACAGCTGCAAATTAATAATCAGAATGTGGAATGCACGAAGTATGAATCTAGGAAAATTGGAAGTCATCAAAAATGAAATGGAATGCAAAAGCTTTGATATCCTAGGCATTAGTGAGCTAAAATGGACTGGTATTGGCCATTTTGAATATGACAATCATATGGTCTACTACAGCAGGAATAACAACTTGAAGAGGAATAGCATTTCACTCATAGTCAAAAAGAACACTTCAAGATCTATCCTGAAGTACAAGGCTGTCAGTGATAGGATAATATCCATACACCTACAGGAAAGACCAGTTAATACGACTATTATTCCAATTTACACAACAGCCACTAAGGACAAAGATGAAGAAATAGAAGATTTTTACCAACTTCTGCATTCTGAAATTAATCAAACATGCAGTCAGATAATTACTAGTGATTGGAATGCTGAAGTTGGAAACAAAGCAGAAGGATTGGTAGTTGGAAAATATGGCCTTGGTTTTAGAAATGATGCCAGAGATCACGATGGAATTTTGCAAGACCAATGATTTCTTCATTGTAAATACCTTTTTCCAACAATATAAACAGAGACTATATATGTGGACCTTGCCAGATGGAATACACAGGAATCAAATCAAATCAAAAGAGACGATGGAAAAGCTCAGTATCATCAGTCAGAACAAGGCCAAAGGGCAGACTGCGGAACAAACTATCAATTGTTCATATGCAAGTTCCAGTTGAAGCTGAAGAAAATTAGAACAAGGCCAGGAGAGGCAAAGTACACCTGAAGTTAGAGACCATCTCAAGAATAGATTTGATGTGTTTAACCCTAATGACCAAAGATCAGATGAGTAGTGGAATGACATCAAGGACATCATACATGAAAAAAGCAAGAGGTCATTAAATAGACAGGAAAGAAAATAAAAACCAAAATGGATGTCAGAAGAGACTCTGAAACTTGCTCTTGAACGTCGAGTAGCTAAAGCGAAAAAATTCTGAAACTTGCTCTTTAATGTTGAGTAGCTAAAGTGAACAAAAGAAATGATGAAGTCAAAGAGCTAAACAGAAGATTTCAAAGGGTAGCTCAAGAAGACCAAGTAAAATATTATAATGACATGTGCAAAGAGAATAACACTCTCGGCATTTCCCAAGTGGAAAGAACTGAAGAAAAAGTTGAAGCCTCGAGTTCCAATTTTGAAGGGTTCTAGGGGCAAAATACTGAATGACACAGGAAAGATCAAAAGATGATGGAAGGAATACAGAGAGTCACTGTAACAAAAAGAATTGGTCGACATTTAGTCATTTCTGTAGGTAGCATATGATCAAGAACTGATGTTACTGAAGGAAGAAGTCCACAGAAGGCACTAGTGAAATGCAAGCCTCCAGGAATTGGCAGCATACCAATCGAGAAGTTTCAACAAACAGATGCAGCTGGAAGTGCTCACTCGTTTATGCCGAGAAATTTGGAAGACAGCTTCCTGGCCAACCGACTGGAAGAGATCCATATTTATGCCTATTCTGAAGAAAGGTGATCCAACCAAATGTGGAAATTATTGAACAATATCACTAATATCACATGCAAATAAAATTTTGCTGAAGATCATTCAAAAGAAGTTGCAGCAGTACATCGACAGGGAACTGTCAGAAATTCAAGCCAGATTCAGAAGAGGACATAGAACCAGGGATATCATTGCTAACATCAGATGGATCCTGGTTGAAAGTACAGAATACCAGAAAGATGTTTTCCTGTGTTTTATTGAGTATGCAAAGACATTTGACTGTGTGGATCATAACAAATTATGGATATCATTGTGAAAAATGGGAATTCCAGAGCACTTAATTGTGCTCATGAGGAACCTGTACATAGATCAAGAGGCAGCCGTTCAAACAGAACAAGGAGATACCTTGTGGTTTAAAGTCAGGAAAGGTGTGTGTCAGGGTTGTATCCTTTCACCATTCTTATTCAATCCGTATGCCGAACAAATAATCCTAGAAGTTGGCCGGTTTGAAGAAGCAACAGCATCAGGACTGGAGGAAGACTCATTAACAACCTGCGTTATGCTGATGACACAACCTTTCTGCTGAAAGTGAAGAGGCCTTGAAGCACTTACTGATGAAAATCAAAGACCACAGCCTTCAGTATGGATTACATCTCAACATAAAGAAAATAAAAATCCTCACAACTGGACCACTAAACAACATCATGATAAACAGAGAAGATATTGAAGTTGTCAATGATTTCATTTTACTTGGATCCACAATCAACATCCATGAAAACTGCAGTCAAGAAATCAAATGATGCATTGCATTTGACAAATCTGCTACAAAAGACCTCTTTAAAGTGTTAAAAAAGAAAGATGTCACCTCGCTGACGAAGGTGCACCTGACCCAAACCATGGGGTTTTCAATTGCTTACTATGTATGGGAAAGCTGGGCAATGAATAAGGAAGACTAAAGAAGAATTGATGCCTTTGAATTATGGTGTTGGCAAAGGATATTGACTATACCATGGACTGCCAAAAGAATGAACAAATCTATCTTGGAAGAGGTATAGTCAGAATGCTCCTTAGAGGCAAGGATGGTGAGACTTTGTCTCACATACTTTGGACATATTATCAGGAGGGATTAGTCCCTGGAAAAAGACATCACGCCTGGCAAAGTATTGGGTCAGTGTAAAAGAGGAAGACCCTCAACGAGATGGATTAACACAGTGGCCGCAACGATGGACCCAAACATAACAACGATTGTGAGGATGGCACAGGACCTGGCAGTGTTTCATTCTGTTGTACGTAGGTCACTATGAGTAGGAACCGACTAGGCAGCACCTAACAACAACAACATAAGACCAAAAGGTCAATACTTACTTTAAAACAAAGATGAGAAGATAAGGGGGGCAGGGAAACTAGAGTACTGGAAATGGAACAACCAGAACACAATTAAAGATAACGTTGATACATTGAGAAAAATGTAAATAATCACTGAACAATTTGCATAGAAATTTTCAAATGAGAACTTAATCTGCTGTGTAAACTGTCACTGAAAAAACAATAAAATATTATTTAAAAAAATGGAAATGCTCTAAAACCAAAACTTGTTGCCATTGAGTCGTTCCCGACTCATAGCGACCCTATGGGACAGAGTAGAACTGCCCTGTAGGGTTTCCAAGAAGCGGCTGGTAGATTCGAACTGCCAGCCTTTTGGTTAGCAGCCAAGCTCTTAAACACTGTGCCATCAAGGCTCCAGAAATGCTCTAGTGTTCTACAATTTAAGGAGAAAATATGAGCTAAGGGCTCAAGGTTTTCTCGCATGGTTTCTAGAACATAATAATAATGATAATAATATTTTAAATGTAACAGATTAATAGTTTATTCCAATGTCACCAAGGGAATCAAACTATGTTATAAATAACAGAGAATGAGCAGTTATCCACTAGGCCAGAAATGAATATCCTCAATGAGTCCTGCGGAGAGAATGAGTTGTCATTCCTTTAGAAGCAATTGCTTGCATCTTCCTGGAAAATATGCAGGATTACAGGCTGATAGATCATTTAGACTACGGTGGCTTGATAGCAGAAGTGAATATTAGGGCAAGAGTAACATCTCATGCTCTTACTCATTTGTATGTAATAACAATGGGAAAGCACTATGGCAACTCATTCCTTTTCCTCTTAAAGTAGGTAAACTAAGCCTAAATCTCTACAGCTGCCATGCCTTAAACTGTTTTGATGTACTCAGTTTAATTAGATTGTAAAAACAGAAAATAAACCAGATAACTGACTAAATATAAAAGGAATAAAGGCATTTCCATCCTAAAATGTGTTCCTAGAAAATGTGGAGTAAGACAACGTGTTGCAAAGGAGGGTAAACGTGCTCACATGCTGCTGCATTCACCTGTTCAAGCCTGCTTCTGCAGCTATAAAAGCCACTTGTATAGCGTAGGGTGGTGAGCTAATGGAATTTCCAGGGGTAAGTTTTCGTTATTCCAGCTCTTCATCTGAAATATAGCAGGAGACAAGGGAATCAATAGTTTTTCTGGCCAGAGAATACTAAGAAAATAGATACCTCAGAAACACCTTAGGGAATCAGTCCTTCAAACAGAACAAGCGGTACCGTGCGGTTTAAAAACAGGAAAGGTGTGCATCAGGTTTGTATCCTTTCATCATACTTATTCAATCTGTACGCTGTGCAAATAGTCCAAGAAACTAGACTATACAAAGAAGAACACAGCATCAGTACTGGAGGAAGAACCATTAACAACCTGCAATATGCAGATGACACAACTGTGCTTACCTATGAATATCAAAGACCAGAGCCTTCAGTATGGATTATACTTCAACATAAAGAAAACAAAGATCCTCACAACTGGACCAATAAGCAACATCATAATAAACAGAAAATAATGACAATGTTGTCAAGGATTTCATTTTACTTGGATCCACAATCAACACCCATGGAAGAAGCATCAATCAAGAAATCATACGACGTACTGCATTGGGCAAATCAGCTGCAGAAGACCTCTTCAAAATGTTACAAAGCCAAGATGTTATGTTGAGGACTAAGGTGTGCTTGACCCAACCCATGGTATTTTCAATTGCCTCATATGCATGCGAAAGCTAGACAATGAATAATGAAGACCAAAGAAGAACTGATGTCTTTTAATCATGGTGTTGGTGAAGAGTATTGACTAAAGATCAACCGTTGCTCAGAATGCAGAAAAAAAGCACATTGTTTAAAGCCTTTCTGATTTACCTATGGTAAGAAAAAGAAACAAGATGTCTGTGCACAGAGGAAAGATATGAGACACTGAATCCTGGCTATTCCTTCCCAAAAGATTCTGTCCCTCCAGGTTGGAACCTAGGATCACGATAATTACACAGATTCAATACTCTATGAATTTACTAAGCAAATTTTAAAGTCTTAGAGTAAAATTTAACCTATAAGGCTAACTAGTATTTGTATCTAGGAAAGGGTTCATAAAGTGTTCACCTTTCTCTGTTGGAGTTTCTTTCCATTGTGTTTGTATCTTTCATATAGAATCAACACTACAGAACAGCACTTACCTGCTTGCCCCTCTGTCTCTGTATTGACACTGATCTCTTTGCAAATGAGGGTTGTAGCTTATTTAAATGTGTAATTAGCACAGTGTCCACCATAATTGATGTTGATTAATAATTATAATATCTACAACAGATACTTATGCTTATCTTGTACCTGTTGTGGTTGTTTTTAGGTGCTGTCAAGTTGGTTCTGACTCATAGCGACCCTATGTACAACAAAGCGAAACACTGCCTGGTCCTGTGCCATCCTCACAATCTTTGCTAAGCTTGAGCCCATTGTTGCAGCCACTGTGTCAATCCATCTCATTGAGGGTCTTCCTCTCTTTTGCTGACCTTCTACTTTACCAAGCATGATGTCCTTCTCTAGGGACTGATCCCTTCTAATAACATGTCCAAAGTATATGAGACATAGTCTCACTATCCTTGCTTCTGAGGAGCCTTCTAGCTGTCCTTCCAAGACAGATTTGTTCATTCTTTTGGCAGTCCATGGTATAGTCAATATTCTTTGCCAACATTACAGTTCAAAGGCATCAATTCTTCCTCAGTCTTCCTTATTCTTCCCCCAGCTTTTGCATGCATATGAGATAATTGAAGACACCATGGCTTGGGTCAGGCACATCTTAGTCTTCAAGGTGACATCTTGGCTTTTTAACGCTTTAAAGAGGTCTTTTGTAGCAGATTTGCCTAGTACAATGCGTCTTTTGATTTTTTGACTGCTGCTTCCATGGGTGTTGATTGTGGATCCAAGTAAAATGAAATCCTTGACAACTTCAATCTTTTCTCCATTTATCATGATGTTATTTATTGGTCCAGTTGTGAAGATTTTTGTTTTCTTTATGCTGAGATGCAATCCATACTGAACACTGTGGTCTTTGATCTTCATTGGTAAGTACTTCAAGTCGTCTTCAGTTTCAGCAAGCAAGGTTGTGTTATCTGATTAATGCAGGTTTTAATGAGTCTTCCTCCAATCCTGATGCTGTTTCTTCTTCATATATTCCAGCTTCTCAGATTATTTGCTCAGCATACAGATTGAATAGGTATGGTGAAATGATACATCCCTGATGCACACCTTTCCTGACTTTAAACCACATAGTATCCCCTTGTTCCATTTGAACAACTGCCCCTTGATCTATGCACAGATTCCACATGAGCAAAATTAAGTGTTCTGGAATTCCCATTCTTTGCAATGGGTATCCACAATTTGTTATGATCCACACAGTCAAATGCCTTTCCATAGTCAATAAAACACAGGTAAACATTTTTCTAGTATTCTCTGCTTCCAGCCAGGATCCATCTGATATCAGCTACAATATCCCTAGGTCTATGTCCTCTTCTGAATCCGGCTTGAATTTCTGGCAGTTCCCTGTCGATATACTGCTACAGCTGCTTTCAAATGAACTTCAGCAAAATCTTACTTGCATGTGATATTAATGATATTGTTTGATAATTGTTCCACATTTGGTTGGATCACTTTTCTTGGGAATAGGCATAAATATGGATTTTTTCCAGTTAGTTGGCCAGGTAGCTGTCTTCCAAATTTCTTGGTATAGACGAGTGAGCACTTTCAGTACTGCAACCTTTTGCTAGAACATTTCGATTGGTATTCCGTCAATTCCTAGAGCCTTGTTTTTCACCAGTGCCTTCAGTGCAGCTTGGACTGCTTCCTTCAGTACTATCAGTTCTTGATCATATGCTACCTAACTTTTTGAGGGCTGCATTTGGTATCTCTGACAAACCTATGAAAGTATGCAACAATAACAACAACCAGAAAAGGGGGGGGGGTTGCTACAGATGCTGGTACTAATTAGACATAACCAATCACCTCATGGGATTAGTCATTCCAGTTTGGCAATTTAGAGACATGGTCTCATGGGACAATCCAGTCGACTGGCATAATATAATTCTTAAATTTTGTGTTCAACCTTCCCTTATGGTAAGTAGTGTCTGGGGTCTTAAAAGCTTCCAAGTGGCTATTGAAGATACAACAATTGGTCTTTACTCATCTGGAACAAAAGACAGAGAAGGAAACCAAGAATTGGAGAAGGAACTGGACTTCGGGACTAATTGAATCACTTCTCCTCAACCTTGAGACCAGAAGAACTAGATGGTGCCTGGTTACCCCTGCTGAATGATCTGATCAGAAGACAAAAGATAAATCCTGATTTAAATTCTTGAAGAATCCAGCCTTACTGGACCTACTGAAGCTGGAGGAATTCCTGAGACTATGTCCCTGTGTTGCTTTTCAAACCTTGAATTAAAACTCTCTCCTAAAGTCCCATTTAATCTAAGTAACAGTTTAGCCCAAAGAGTAAAGATTATCACTATTGAGTATTGCATTATAAAAAAATTATTTATATGAGAACAGAGGGTCAACAGCTATTTTAAAACATAAATGTGAAGGTAGAGGAGGCAGGGAGCTTTTTAAATGAAGTGAAACAACTATAGAAGAAATAATGTGCATGTTGACATAATATGAAAAATGTAACAAACATCATCGATCGTTATGTCTAGAAACTGTGGGATGGGAGCAAGTTTTGTTATGTATATTTTCACCGAAAATAATAGTAAATAAAAAAAAACTATGATAGTATCTGACATGCAGTAAAAGAATAAATATTTTTTGATCAATTCACTTTCATGAATACTGTATTGTATGTAATACTGAAGGAAAAAATCATGTAGAAAGATATAAATTCTGAGTAGTTTCCGCTTTGAGTTGGTTCCCAAACAATGAAAATGCTATAAGGAAAGTCATTATAGGTACAATTAGTTATTGGTAGTCAATTCCTTTGTGCAATTTTGGGTTTCAATATCACAAAGCATCTTATGGTCAAGCGTGTTACAGATAAACAGGAACATGATCTTATTATCCACAAATTTAACCTTCAAAAACCTCCTCAGAGACTACAACAAAAGTCCTTAATATTAAAAATCCAAGTAAACAGCAGAAAGTGAAAACTTTGAACAGTGAAATAAAGTAATAGGGATTTATTTCTTGTTCTTTTCCTGAACCAAGGGAGTGTAATTTCACCATGCAAATCTTCATAAGCCTCTTTTGTTGCTGCTTTTGAGCCACTATCACTGAATTCAAATTAAAAATGACAATAATAACAATAGTGATAACAATACAGTCTTTGTGTTTTCATAGTCCTCAGCTCTCAAATTCCAGAAAACCTTGCTGATGTTCTTTACTGACTCTGCAGTTGGTAAAAGGTAGATTGACTACAGTGACTATGACAGCCCTAACTTTCTACCTTTACCACTCTTAACAGGCTTCTTCCTACATCGCTTCATCAACTGCAATTAATTTTCTTCATACCTAATTAGGGAAAGGCTCCTCAGTGACTGAAGAAGAAAACTACCACTTTTAACCAAGAATATTCCAGGTATAAAACTGTGAGGTAAGAATGTGGGTCTCTTTCTCTGCTATTGGTCAATTTTGAGCATCCCTTCTATTCTTAATCTCTGCTACTGATTGCAAAACATATAATCTCTTAAATCTATACTTGCAATGCTTCAAAGTTAGGTATAATTCCTTAACTGCTCTCATGAAGTTTAATGGAATTTGGGGATCCAAAATGAATTAGCTTCCAAAATGATGGTAAGAGAAATGGTGAAATTAATACTGTCACACATTCCTATGTGTGTAATTATACGACACTTTTGAAAAGCCATTTAGAAATAGGAATCAAAAGTCTCAAATTTCTTCAATATTTTTGAATCAGTAATTCTACCACTATGAAATAATTCTACAGGCATAGCACTTTCTCTCAAAATATGGCAACAAAAGAATCTGTACAAATTTTTTGTTTATTATTATTTTCACTATAGTATAATCTTGAGGCAGAGAACTTTCTTTAGCCGAAAGCAATTCCTGGAGAGGACTCAGCTGAGAGCCACCAACACACCCAGCAGCTGGAGGCATGAGTGCCTCGGTCTTAAGGGTTGGCAGGGAGGGATATGGGCAATGCACCACAGTGTCCCCTACAAAGATTGACTGCCTTGAGCATATTTGGTGAGGACCTAGTGTTTAAGGATTCTCTTCCAGGGAGGAGGAAATTGGTTACTACTTCAAGGTAGCATGATCCTAAACAAATGAGAATGGAAATCATGGATTTTGCCTTATAACAAACTAGCCAAATGATTTTAAACAAGTCACTCTAGTCTCTCTAGACTTCATAGCCCTCATCTGTAAAAGAAGATAGTTAGACATTCAACAGTAAACTCTTTCTAAACTCTCGACTGGCACTGAATTTATAAGTCTATGAATTTCAATGGGCAACCCTACATTCAGTTCATGGAGTACATGGGCAGACTAGAGAAATGTCTCAGGCTCACCAAGTACCTAGGAACACTCCAATTCTTAATTCTCCTTTCTCAAGCCTGTTCTCTTTAATCTCTTTTTCTCCTTCAACTTTCTTTCCTTGTTTCATACTTGAAGATAACTTGTGGGTTTGGGGGTAGGGAAAGGCAGTCAGAACAATAGATTCACTGACTCAACTCCCCCACCCATCACATTAATCTATCAGTAAGTTGTGTCAAATGCACCTCTTACACATTTCTCACAGATATCTTTTCTTCTTCACCCCAGATGCTGCTCCCGTGCCTCAGTCTCTCATCCATCATCTCTTACCTAGACTACTGTGGAAGCCTTGGAACTGATCTCCCTGCCTCCAGTCTGGCTTCCTTCTAATCAATCCTTCCATCATCCCCTTCCACAATCATATCTAAAATGCTAATCTGACGTGTCACTCTTTGTTTTGCCTCCCCATTGCTTACAGATTAATTCCAACCTCCCTGGTGTGGTCAATATGGCCTTTAATGATCTAGATCTGTCTTTCCTGTTCATCTGTTACTTTGTCATTCTGCTGGGTGTTAAATTCTTCGTTCGTTATTTACTAGCTGTATAACCTTGAGGTAGTTACTTAACCTCTCATTGTCTCAGTTTCCTCATTCATAAAATGGGGACAATACATCATAGAAGTGCTATGAGGAATAAAGGTTTTAACACATATAATATGTGGAGAGCCAGGTCTAGCACAGTAAGTTCTCAATAAATATTAGATATTACTATTATTTTTCATAAAATGTCTTTATCTACTATGTCTGCCTAATGGAATCTTATTGCCCTTCATCAGTCCACTCAAATGTTAATTTCTCTGTTAAGATTTGGGTGACTATCTATCTCAGTCTTCTACAACCCAGAATCTTCTAAGTTATCTACGTACCTTGAAGATACATCTACAAGTATACATTAAACAGTGCATTATAGTTACTTGTTTACATTTTGTTTACCCTTCAATAAAGTTTCTGCATTCCTTGCAAGGCTTCAAACCAGTTAGTTCTGGTTCAAACCCCTACTGAGAATTTACATTTCTAACAAGTTCCCTGCTGAGAATTTGCACTTTCACCCCAGAATCAGAATCTACATTTTAACAAGATCACCTGGTGATTATTAAGTATCACTTCCTGGGAACTTGTTAGAAATGCAGATTCTTATCAAGGAACTGGAACAAACCAGTTCAAAGCCCTGGTTCCTTCAGGGTTGGACAGCAGAAGCTCCCAATCAGTGTCCATGAAATGTATTAGTCATCTGTCACTATGGGCAAATCTCTTGTAATCTCTAGGTACAACACTGTGACAACCCTGGGAAGCCTTTGTCACCCCTCTCTAATTGCTTAGAATGGAGTGAGGCACTGTGGAACTCAGTCATTCACCAACAGAACCAGTCACTTTACTCTCATGGACCACATGTTCTTCTTCTCTCTTTGACCTGCAAGTGGCCACAACATATCAATATCTCACCGTGCAACTGCAGCTTCAAAGAGGAATTTGTTTTATCCCAGAGCAGCTGATAGAGCAGTTGGAAAAGAGTCGTATGAGTACATGCTAGGGATTCCAGTAATGAAATCCCACCAGTTTGTTATGGAAATTGAATACAATCTGCTTGCTGTGGATATTTAATATAACGTTTCACTAGATACAGGAGAAGCAATTAGGCCACTGTAAATTGCGTTCGTGTTCCCCATAATTCAATACTGACCACTGTTAGTAGTGCAAGATGTGACAGGACTAATAATTAATTTTGCATGCAATCAGTGTAATAAGAGGGGAGGGAAAAGCAAGGAGGGAGAAAGAGAGGGAAGGAGGGGGATCTATGTCCAGAGGTAGATCAAATGTTACTTTCAAAGGTCTGATAATAACTTCTGCAGAGCCAGCTTCTGTGTAGAAGTACAATCCAGGCAAAATCCAATATTGAAAATGAGTTTCCATGCTTCCCATGGAAAAAAAAATATATACATATATATATATATGAAGGCCATTCATGACGTTTTCCTCTCTTGTGTCTCTCTTCCTTGAGCTAAAGAATAATTGGACTTTGTTTACATTCATAAATAAGTGAACAGTAAGCTCTTCTAAGGCCAGTAACAACCTTGGGTCTTCTGTTCCCTTTGTGCTTCTCCTTAAAAGGAAATTCTTATTTCAAGCACTTGATGTGTGTGTGTATGTATGTGTGTGTGTTCTGTCTCAATAGAACCATCACAGAGGTGAATTGCCTTGAAGCATCTCTTATCTGCTCACTCTGTTCTCTATAAGATCTCAAGTCCAGCATTTTTGGAGGACTTGTTGCCTTCTGAAGTTTTTAACAACACAGCATATACTTTTGATCATAGACAGATAATTAGATGCAAATTGCCAGAAAATAGAGCTTGGGCTTTTTGATACCTGTATCTATACCTCCATCTATCAATTATCTATCTATCTACCTACCTACCTACCTACCTACCTATCTATCTATCTGCCTATCTACCTATTACCTTAAAATGTTGCTGGTGAGTTGATTCCAACTCATGGTGACCCCATGTATACAGAATAGAATTGTTCCAAAGGGTTTCCAAGGCTGTGACCTTTCAAAAGCAGATCACCAGGCCTGTCTTTTGAGGTGCCTGTAGGTGGCTTTAAACCACCAAACTTTCAGCTAGTAGTACAGCTTATATGGATATTAATTATGAACTGTGTTCATGCAACAGTAATAAATAAAATACTGGCATAAATGCCACAAAAATGTGTTCTATCACATAACAAATCCAGCAATAGGTAGTGTAATGATGCGGCAGGACTTGCCTAACTTCATGAGGAATAAGAATCAAGATCAGCACAAAGCTGGTCCCTGTGAGGTGGAGGTCAGACATACCTCCACACTCCAATGTATTCACCATTTCTGACACCAACCGTCCTCCCCTAAAGCACTCTCTACTTCTCTTCTAGATTCAATAACTCGTTGCAACGTCCAAATAGAACTCACAGATCATACTCACAGTTATACGGTTTATTAAAGAAGTGATAGGCTATAATTCAGGATCAGGACCAGCTTAGAAGTAATAGGAACAACTCAGGATGAGGAAGCACATAGGAAAGGTTTGGAAGGCTCCCCTGAGGTGGAGAGCACATCCCTCCCTTCTTCAGTGCAGAAAAGCTTCCAACCAGGACAACACTCTCAGCTGCTCTCTGCTATGCATGCAAGCAGGCCCTTCTCTGCCATGCATGCCCATCCCCCACAGGCCTCCTCTCAGCCCTCAGGCCTGGTCCCTTTTCAGCCTTGGGGTTACAGTTCTCAGCATAGCCAAGGAATCTGCCGCTGCTGCAGACAGGCCAGCTCAGCCCTCACACTGCCACTTGCTCTGTTCAGGTGTCCACCTATACAAGCCCAGATTGCAGCTGCTTCCCCTTTACAGGGCACCGAGATCTGTTGGTGACCTCCTGACTTGCCCACCACCACCTTTGATGGTCTTGTGTTTCCCGTCACTTGTACCATTTCTCTGTTGCTCAGCTCTGCTGTGATTGCTGATGTTTTTCTGCCACTGGGTCCCCTTCTGGGCCTCTTGTCATCATCAGTGTTACAGTCCTTGACCCGTATTACAGCTCTTTTAGGAGGTCCCATCCTCCTCTTTCTCTTAAAAAAAACCTCTGTGGGGTTGGTCACTTATATATAAGCAAACTCCTTATCAATTTCAAGGAGTGGCCCTCCCAGCAGAATCATGAACTGACTAATCCCCTGAATGAACTACAAGTCACTCAATCCTATTGGGTAGATTTTCAAGCCACTATGTGAAAGCCTATGGGGCAGTTCTACTCTGTCCTATAGGGTCGCTGTGAGTCGGAATCAACTCCAGGGCAACAGTTTGTTTTTATTGTTTTTTTTTTTTTTTTTTTTTGGTATGTGAATAGTGGAGCCCTAGTGGTGCAGTGGTTAAGAGCTTGGCTGCTAAACCAAAAGTTGGCAGTTCAAATCTACCAGCCGCTCCTTGGAACCCTATGGGGCATTTCTACTGTGTCCTATAGGGTCGCTATGAGTCAAAATCTACTTGATGGCAATGAGTTTTTATCTGAATAGCAAACAGACCAGTCACTGCAAGCTGGGTAAAATAGACCAATCACAGGTCAGACTGTGACCCAACCTATCATTTTTGGCAGAATTACCAACCCAGGGCCAGAAAAGTCATGTATAATAGAAACCGATTACACTGCGGGTAGTCTAAGGATGATACAAAGATTTCCACAAAGTTATTAGAGATCTATCTTTACCTTTCATCTTTGTGTTCCACTATTCTTAAAGTTACCTCATAATCCATTCATGGCTGCTGAAGTCCCACATATCCATAGTCCAGGCAACAGGAAGGCAAAACGGGTGTCCCTTGCACTTATCTGGCGCCTTTAAGCAGCCTGCCTATATATACTAACCAACACTTCTGCATACATATGATTTGTTAAACTTTAAGTTAAATGCCCACTTAGCTACTAGGGAGATTGAGAAATGTACTTTTTGTTTGTTTGAGTTGGGTGCATTATCCTTCTGAATAAAATTGGTGATTTGTTAGTAAGAGAGAAGGAAAAAATGGATTTTCAGGGGTAACTGGCTATTTCTTTCACATAGTTATATAAACTGCCCCACTCTTTCCATCACTTTACCTCCCTTTGGCTGGTCCTCTTCTCCCTGGACTTTCTAGTCATCAAAAAAAGTATCATTGTACTGCAGAGAAGGGAGATGTCCCTGGAGTAGCTCTTTGTCCACCTGGAGCATGTTGTCCATTTACATCACAGAGGTCCTTTAGAGTCCAAGAAGCCCTGTGCAATGCTCCGCTACCCTAGTTCAATCACTGAGCCAGTGCACTTCCCACAAGCACTCACCAACCATAAATACAGCTGGTCATGGTAACAGGGTGAAACACAAACGAGTGCAAAAGAAGAAGAAGAAACAAAAAAGGCTCTAGAATCTCCAGGTGCTGCAGCCTTTACGATTTATAAGGCACTGGCATTAGCATTGATTCATTCGCATTTTTGGATGGTTTTGTAGATTTATAGGGTCCTAAATAATAGTGTCAAAGTTCAGTGCCTGTCTATTTACCATCACCACATATATTTTTTTATAGCCTAGTTTAATTTGTTACATGTTAACAAGATTGAAAATCTAATCATCTCAACAACTGATATCAAAGAAATGATAATAGTAGTACTATTTAGTCCCCATGGAAATCATGGAGAAAGTGCAAAGTCAGTGAAAACAAGAAAAAACCTCCATGAGATGAATTGGCATAGTGGCTGCAGCAAACATGCCAATGATTGTGAGGATAGTGTAGGACCGGGCAATATTTTGTTCTGTTATAAGGTCACCATAAGTTGGAGTTGGCTCGATAGTAACTGACAGCAACATTTATTCACCACTTAGTATATTACATTATGCTATATAAGATCTATGTATATTTTAATTTAATCCTCATGTTTCTTATTCAACTATAAAATGATACGGTTGAAGCAAGTGTAACTTTCCAATATCACACAGTTATTAGTGGGGCCAAGAATCCATGCAGTATGACTGCAAGCCCCACACTTTAAACCACTGAGCAATAATGCTTCTGAAAGACAAGGGGTTTTCTTTTCAGTGTTGACTGGCACTGTCTTACTTTCCAGTCCTTCTCAAATTCAATACTTCCAATCACTGTGCATAATTTGACCAATATTCTATCTCTTTAAATAATGTATGTTCATTTTGGTTAGTTTTTACATAATTACAGATTATAAACAATTTGCATCTTGTCTTTCTCATTTGACAGGTATTATACACATTTTCTATTGTATTATAACTTGATCTCTTTAGCAACTGAGTACAAGGAACTGTCTCTGTTTTTTGGTTGGTCTTGCTCTTCTTACATTTTTTAAAAGGAATAAAATATACTGTTATTCCCAACTGAATCCATATTCTAAATTTGATTTTTAAAGTGTCATAGTTTTTCTCCCGGTAGCAGCCCAACAAACCAATAACTGGCTGTGACTCTTTTGGAAAACCTCATATTCTATGAGAAGGGGCTACTTTATGTCCCACTGGCAAATAGTTTTCTCCAACAGGAAAGTTACCCCACTTTCATGAATTGGTAGCTTTCAGTCGAAAATCTGTAAGATAATAGATGTATAGGCATTTGTCTTTAGCTCCCAGAAGGCTTTGAGAAATGACTGACCAACTATACAAATGATTTTAATATAAAAATGACCTCTCCTTTACAGGGGTCTACTATGGAAAATAGTGCTTAGGGCAATTAGTGTTAAATTGCTGAAAGATCTCTCACAGCTGGTGATGGAAACTGTGCTGGCCATTGGAAACTGCTAATCGGCACCCCCGCTCAAGTGATGCCCAGGGCATGCAGGTGCTGCCCAGGGCACGGCGCCCTAGCTGCCCCCGCTAGTTAGGCCTCTGTTCCTTTGTCCTGCTTCTTCAGAAATGTAACATGTCAAGAGCTGACTTGCTGCAGAAGGAAGGAGATGAGTCTCTTACGAAGGACTACATTGACTCTATTTAGAAGTATCTTAAATTACTAAGTCAACAACACAAATATTTGTGGAATACCTACAAATGCTAAATACTATGCTAGACAGTGTGGGAGGATGCCCAGAACATCAGAAATGCTTCTTGACCTTCATATTTAAACAAAGTAATGTAGTTTAAATGCCCAGCACTATGACTGATACATAGTAAGACATCAACAAATGTTACTTCCTCTTCCGTCCTCCTTCCCTTGTACTTTCCCTTAAGGATTTTACAATTTAATTGCAGAAAAAGACTATGAACATGCAAACTGTTCAATACTAACATAAAATTGAAATGGCTATAGAAGCAATTTCACATGTTAATTGCCTAAGACCATCACCTGAAGTATACTGAGGACTTCGCAGTGCTTTCTAAGGTGTAATCAACCCTGATAACAATATGTTTAAGACAAAATCTCTTAAGGGGTGCTGCATGCCTTATTTTTTGTTTGCATTATCTTGTTTTGATGTTTCCCATAATCTTGATGTTAGCAGTTAGGGCATGTCCACATCAGCATACTGTATGTAGTACGTCAGTATATAACTCTGCTTGTGCATCCGAAGTTGAATGTCTAAATCTCTCCATGCAGTAAGTTCCACGAAGCTCTTTCTCTTTGGTATTCCTAAGATAGCAGAGTATCTGGTATACAGTAAGTGCTCAATCAATATTTGATAAGTATTTCAATCAATGAATCAATCAACTGAATTCATACCGTGAATGGAAAAACTAAACTATTTATGCTATGTGGTGATATATTGGGATCAGTAAGGGATACCCAGGAAATTATCAGTCTACTTCTTCTCATTGAAGATCTACTGATAATCCCTAACCAGTGCTGCCACAATTCATTTTTTTTTTTTTTTTTTTTTGCTTATTTTCCTAGTTGTGTGTAGTAGGATCCCCCTTCTTGCTTCAAAATCTTTATTACACATATTAGCCTTTCCCTCTTTACATCATCAAACTGGTGTTTCTGAGTAGACATTACTCAATCTATCAATTGATTTCTCCCCAAAACTTCTGTCCAACAGGCTCAAAGAGGTTCTTATTTGCCACTCTAAGACCTATTCTCAGTTCCCTGCATTTGCTTTTTTTTTTTTTCCTGAAGGAATCTACATTCTGGTTTGTGATCATGGCCATAAATTCTCAACCCCTTTTGGTGGATGGGGCACTTCCAGTCTGGAGTCAGGCTGATAATGGTTTTCCCATTTACACATCCCTGAAACAGCAATCACTACTGGTACCAAGTGTCATGTGGTTGACACTTTTCCACACACACTCACCATACAGAGTCATAGTGAAGGAGACCTAAAGGATGAATTATGTGACTAAATATATGTATGAGACATCAGGAACTAGAACCTGGGACTTCTGATTTGCAGTTCAATTTTCTTTTCACCATGACACATTGCCTCTGTTTGAGGGATGGAATCAATAAATATTATGAGTCCAGAAGAGGGAAAGATCATTATGAGCTGAATTACACAGGAGAACATTTTGAAGCATACAGGCCTTGGAATTGGGTCTTGAAATATGAGGCTTAAACTGGAAATGGCTGATCAATAAACGTCTTTAATCAATTCACTCCCTGACATTCTTTCATAAAGCATTAAAAAAAAAAAAAAGTGAAGGAACAGTTAAGGGTGAGGAATACTTAAGAGTGATGGTTGAACAACATGGTAAACATAATTAACCCCACTGAAATGTACATGTGAAGATTGTTGACATGGCAAATGTTCTGCTACCTATATATTTACCACTATAAATATATATATGTCTGTGTATACATATGTATA
>NW_004443946.1:32603532-32609334 GCF_000243295.1 Trichechus manatus latirostris | reverse complement strand
TATATATATATAAAGTATATGAAGGATAAAACTGTTCAACAAATAAAAACAGGTGTTTTTCAGTTTATATGCATTTGGAATTGTGTGACATTTCTATTTGGCACTTTTGTCGTTAACATATTACCCTTGACAGGAAACTAGAAAACTAGAGGCACCCTAACCTGACTTGGACACAGCTATTGCCAGTAGGGTGGTAGCTGAGCTAGTGCCAGAGTAAATCCATGGGCATCAGCTTTCAATCCTGCTTCACCCAAATCCCCTGCTTATCCTCAGTACAAAGTAGGGATACAATCTAGCTGCTCTACAGAACTCTAACAGGAGAAGTCTACCTATACTTCACTTTAATTTTGTTCGTTTTAAGTGCAGAAGGAAAACATGAGAGCAATCCACCTCTAGCAATGGCAGATAAATTGATTCACCATTTTCAATACCCTTGCCAGTTTCTGTAACTTCTTCTGCCCTTTTTCTCTCTACCATCTCCACCACTCATTTGTTACCATTTCAGTTCTAATCTTAAAATTTTACAGCATTATGTAAAAACTAAAAAAAAAAAAGTTGCCATTGAGTCAACTCTGACTCATGGCAATCGTGAGTGTGTCAGAGTAGAACTGTGGTTCCATAGCGTTTTCGCTTGCTGATTTTTTGGAAACAGACAGGTCTTTCTTCCAAGGTGCCTCTGGATTGACTCAAAACTTCAACCTTTCAGTTAACACTCTAGTGTGTTAACTGTTTGCACCACCCAGAGAGTTTTATGTAAATAGCCAAACCAAAACCAAATCCATTGCTAGCGAGTTGATTTCAATTTATAGCAAATCTATAGGATAGAGTAGAACTGTCCCATTGGGTTTCAGAGGCTGTAACTCTTTACAGAAATAGACTGCCACTTCTTCCTCCCATGGAGCAGCTGGTGGGTCCAAACTGCTGACCTTTCAGTTAGCAGGTGACCGCTTAGTAGATTGGAATTTTACCCAAGGGTCACCAAATTCCCAAATATTCTTCTTTATCATTATTTCCTCTGGAGTAATTATATTTGTCATACACCATGGATTTTTGCTGTTTCCAGAATCCTTCATTACATCTAGCAATAATTTTATAGAAAATCTTGAGACAAAATACAAGTTGAAAAAAGAAGAAAACTCAGAAAATCTAGAGATGTTTATCAATGAAATCATATGCCAACAAGCTTTAAAATATAGTCAAAATGATCCCGTGGGGAAAAATATTTTCAGGATCGTGAAGAATAGTCTACTATGAAAAAGATTTTATGGATTAACATCTAAATATGTGGTTAAAACTGTTGTGTTCTCTGTGGTTCTTGAAAAATTTCTTCCCACTGCTTGAATTATCTAAATTTCTTTTTCCCATAAAAAAAAACTCTGTTCCTGGGCGGGCGGGTGGGGGGGAAGGGGGGAGGGGCGGAATCTATGTTAAAAGCAAATCCTGAATTTCTCTTATTTCCCCTATGGGAGTTGGTGGCTTCTTAAGTTATACTTTGCCAAAACAGCAAGAATTTTGCTTCGGAAACTATCCAGCCTCTTCCTATTTATCTCAGAGTGAAAATCAACACATGGATGAATATTTCTTTAATTTTTTCAAGTGTTAGAAGAAGGAATTGTAAGCCAGGAAAATGTCTCTCTTTGTCACAACCTCAGAGTTTTTGTCTGAAAAGACTGTTCACAGTTGACTGGTATAATCCACTTCATATATATTATTGATTTTAGAAAACCAAATTACACATATGTAATGTATGCAAATGTTTCTCTCTGAATTGTGTCACCTCCATCACTTACATAGACAGCGTTCAAATGGTTTTGACTGCTAGGCCCAGAAAGAGATACATTTTACTGTGACTCAGTGTAAGCACACACACATACACATACACAAACACGCATATACAACATAAATGAAAGTTTTATGAAACAATATTCATCTTTTTATCAAAGCCAATTCAGTAGTCAAGCAGAATTACTAATATGTTAGTAATTCTTATGTTTCTGTAACATACTGCCTCTGATAAAATTCCCTTCCCTATTGCTTCCTCCTAGTAAAGCCTCATAATCTGTGCCCAGGCTAACCACTCCTCCTTTCTCTCTCCCACATAATAGTTTGTAATTATTTGTTTACATGTCTGTTTTCCTACTGTACTGAGTTCGTTTCTTAGAGACCTTGACTCTGCATTACACATCTTGACATCTCCAATAATCAGAATATTAAATGGCACATAATAGATACTCAATAAATCCCTCTTGACAATTCATTCATTGGAAATTCTAACAAAAACAAAAATTAGTAAAAAAAAAAAAAACCAATGTCAAGTTAAAAGGCTGTAAGAAAGTTATGCTACTTTGTAGAATCTAGTTCATGCGGAGATTTATTAGAGAAGAATGGAACTGTGACCTTGTGAGATGGCCCATCCTAATCGAAATGAGTCGTGTCACTGCCACTGATGTCACCTTTGCATGCTCAGATAATGCCAGTTAACACGCTAGGATGGTGATCACACATTACATAAATAACTGGTGCTTAAATAATCTGAACATTTTGCATCAATATGGCATATTTAGAATATCATCTGAAGATTGCGGACCACACAGCCACTTCTAACTAGCCATTGATCTCAAACTTTTTCTTTATTGCTATTTGTTTAACAAGGGATAAGCATTTCTCCCTGCTCACCCCCCTCCTTTTTTTGGCATCCACAGTAATTGAGTGTCCACTGGGGAGAAAGAAGGGAGAAGATTGAAGAGGTGGAACAGCTTTGCATTTCATCTTGAAGATTTGTCCAGGGGTAACAAAAAAGACATTTGTTAATTTCCCCTCTGAGTGTATCTTGGAGGCTTTCCAATGCTTAAACAAAGAGAGCTTCATTAACTAATTCTAGAGTAGACAAGTGCTACAAAGCCACAGCCTGGAGTTCAGGCCCTTTCTACTATGGAAATCATGGAGCCCTCCATCAACCTGGCACGATTAACCAACAAGAACCCAATGACGCGCTCTCTCCCACATACTCTTTGATTCATCACTTTGGGTGACAATGGCTATTTGTCTTCTGTTTCTTTTTCAAGCAAGGAGAGGCAGCCTGGGCACACACACAGGTGTGATGGCAATGATGTTGCTTATCAAAGCCATGCAATATCTTGACAGCATATGCAAGCCCTGCAGGGCCAAGTAGAGCCAAATAAGCCTGAGGCAGGATTCTACCCAGACCTAGGATTCCTTCTCTCAGACCTGTTAGTAATATGCAGGATAAGGCCTGAGAAAATTATAATCTTATCAAGGATTCTGCTAAAAATGCTATGTGGAATAATGTTCTAAGAGTTCATTCTGCAATAGGCCCACGTGGCACCTTGCAGACAGAGCCCCTGGGTAATTATCAACGCTAGAGTCAAGGTGACCACAAATATATCATATCCTGAAGCCCTTCTGACAAGCACACATGTGTGTCATTCTTACCCACATGGCTTGTTAATGGTAATTCAGAAGAAAGGCTGAGTCATTATCCTGACTGTAAGGGAAATTCGGCCATGTAGCTTCACACTGACTATAAATCAAATGATGTTTTTAAAGAACACATTGAAAAAAGAACCTCTGCTCTCAGATGCAAAACCAATAGGAGGACTTCTGGCAAAATGGTGCTCTAGGCAGAAGCACCACGCCGTCCCTCCACACCAAAGATCTGAAAAACCAAGCTGAACAGAGAATACAACAATCCTGAAACCCTAAAACATCAAATAAAGAGATAAAGAACTCAGCCAAGCACCAAACGGAGTGAGAAAACTGACAGAGAACGGACAGCAAGGAGAGATTCATGCAGAGGTCCCCCACCAGCTAACGCAGCATGGATCTGCCATCTTGGACTCCTATCAGAGACCAGCAAACAGGGGGTATGAGAAAGCAGCTTCATGGAGCTTCCAGCGGGAGACAAAACAACCGGTAATTTGCGATATATGCTTTCCCACCCCCCACCCTTCTTCACACCCACCTGGCCTCCTCTGCTTCCCGCGGCCACAATCTCTTGTCTGGGAAGAACCGGCTGCTTGGATTCCACCCACCCCAATGGGCTAGCTCTCTGAGTGCCATTTGTTGGCTGCTGGTGTTGTTTTTTTCCACTTCTTTTGATTTCTTCCTTACCTCTCACCACCGCCCCCTCCTTTTGCTCAAATACCTGGCTCCGTGTGCCATCTTTGCCTCTTCCTGAGGGGCTGCGGAGCTCCGGTAATTTGTGATATATGCTTTCCCACTCACTACCCTTCTTCACCCACGCTTGGCCTCCTCTGCTTCCCACGGACACAGTCTCTTGTCCGGGAAGCACCAGCTGCTTGGATTCCCCTAGCCCGCACTAGCTGGTTCTCTGAGTGTCATTTGTTGGCTGCTGGTGTTGCTGTCTTCCGCTTCTTTTAATTTCTTCCTTACCTCTCACCACCTCCTCCTCCTTTCGCTCAAATATGTGGCTCCGTGCACTGTCTTTGCTTCTTCCTGAGGAGCTGCGGAGTTCCATTTGAGTGTGGAGCTGCTTCCCGGTCTGGGCTGCCGCGCTGGTGGGATCCTGGGGATTTTGTTCGTTTGTTTGCTTTGAACTATTTGTTTGTTTTCTTTTCCTTTTCTTGAGTTGGGAGCCTGTTCTGGCCAGGCAGTGCTGCCTGGCTTGGAACCTACCCCCTCGGCTTGCACAGAAGTGCAGAGGGATCCTTGAGGGCATTTCATTCTTCATTGTTTTTTTTTTTTTTTTCTGTTGTTTTGGGGGCTTTTCCTTTTTTAAATTTGTTTTGTTTTCTTTTCCCTCTTTTTCCCTTCTCCTCTTTCTTCATTACTCAGTTTCTCATCTCTATATATCATCCTTCTCTTTCTGTTCCCTGAATACCTGGTGTTGTATACCTCTACGCCTTCTAGCCAGGCTGTACTGCAACACCTCAGAACAACTTCCCCAGACCTCACAGTCACACTGGTGGGATCCCTGGGAACTTTGCTGTTCTTTTCCCTTTCCAATTTTTATTTATTCATTCTTTTCTTCATCTTCCTCTTTTTGTTTTTCTCCATTTCACAGTCTCTCATCTCTCCATTCCAATGGCAAGCTCCTCTAGCATTCTTTTTTGTTTGTTTGTAAGTTTTTGGCTCCTGTTCCTCTCTCCTCTCTCCCATATCCATCTTAGCTCCACACATAACAATCTCCCTGCTACATTCTGCCTACCTGCACCGTGCGCTTAACATCACACCACTAAGCAGCACTGGCACAGCCTACTGGAACCTGCCCTGCACTGATTACCGACCTGCCCCGGTGGCTGTAGTAAGTGCCACAAACAACTGGCCCCAGTAACTCCTCTTCAGCTAGACCTGCCCTGCTATACCATATCTGAATGACTGACCCTGCCAATTGGAGAAGGAGGTGAAAAGTATTGTGCCCACAGACGAGCAAACAACAAAGAACACACAGCCGGCCTGCTCAGACATAGCCAAATTAAAAAAAAAGGGGGGCGAAAAAAATAAATCTACAATCAATAAATGAGAAAAATAACTACTGAATGCCCCAAAGAGAGCAAACAATATCAAAACATTTACAAAAACAGGACAGAATGGTTCCAGTAGGCATCCAAAATAAAACACCAGGTGACTTTCCAGTGGAAAAAAAGGCACTAGAACTACCTGATAGGAAATTCAAATCTCTAATACTCAGAATTCTCCAAGAGCTGAAGCAAAAAGCAGACAAAAATGAGGAAAAAAATAGACAAATTCATGGAAAATACAGACAAAACATTGGAAGAATTCAGGAAAATAATGCAGGAACAAAGTGCCAAAATAAATTCA
>NW_004443946.1:32595588-32597697 GCF_000243295.1 Trichechus manatus latirostris | reverse complement strand
AGGAGGGAGAGGGTTGACATGTTGTGGGGTTGTTAACCAATGTCATAAAACAATATATGTACTACTGTTTCATGAGAAACTATTTGCTCTGTAAGCCTTCGCCTGAAGTACAATTTAAAAAAAAAAAAAAAAATAGGAGTTTTTTTTCCCTATTCCAAGTAACGTGTGTTAGTTGGTTAGACTAGAGTAGAATTTTAAACCTCGCTTTTATTAGGAAAATTTACTTTGAATGAGCTTTGGAGGTTGAAGGGAAAGTAGAAAAAAATCAAATAGAAAATAGAGTTGTTCTAAGAATTCTCCATTTTTATTTATATTCCCTCTGTCCCACTCCTCTAAAGCCAAATATTCCAGCACCTAAGAGAAAAAACATCTCATGGAATATAGTAAATACTGACAATTCATTTTCTTTTTACTTCACCAAATTTCATTAACTAGAAATGTTTTCAACTCATTATTAAATTATATTTTTTTCAAACATGTGTTGACTACTTTCTCTGTACAAACTAATTGTCGTTGAGTGGATTTTGACTCATGAGGACCCCATGTGTCTCAGAGTAGAACTATGCCCTGGAGGGTATTCAATGTCTGATTTTTTAGAATTGGATCACCACGTCTTTCTTCCAAAGCACCTCTGAGGGACTTGAACCTCCAATCTTTCAGTTAGTAGTTGAGCACACTGACCATCTGCACCACTCAGCGAGGTACTGTTAAACCAAAAGATGGGGAAGACTTGGACACTGACCACCACCACCACCCCCAAAAAAGGAGAAAATACGGATAAAATAACCAAAGCAAGATCTGACTATAATAAGTGCCGCAAAACATGTATGAACTAGGTATTAAGGAATTCAGAGAAGGGAACAAATATTTTGCTTCACAGAAGAGGGAAAACATGAGCAAGGCATTAGAAAATCCAAGTTTGGCCAGAGAACTTATCCAGGTAGATGGGACAACATGGAAAAAAGTGCTCAGGGGCTTAAAAAGGCAGATGTGGAGAAACAATGAGAAGACTAGTGTGGTTCCAGCTTGAGATTCAGAAGGGGATGAAGTAAGAGATGAGCCTCAAAGGATGTATTAGGTGTTGAAAACAACAATAAAGAGATTATTGATTATCTTGAGTCTGTGTGTGCTAATTCTTTCTCTCTCCCTCTGGCCAGTGAAGTGTCTTGGCAGTCTTTTAAGCAAATACATTTATCCTTCTATTTAAAGAAGCTAACTTCGGAGAATTTGTGAAGTTTGGAAGCAAGAGTACCAGTTCAGAAACTACTGTAAAAATCCTTGTAAGAAATTGAAGGGCTGAAGGAACACCATATTCTAGGTGCATTTCAGATGTTGATTAAGTAGGGCTTGGCTACTGGTTGGTTTGAAAGTGAGAGATGAGTCGAGCTTGATGCAGAAGCTTCCAGCCTCTGTACAGTAGAGATAAGCAGCATATGTAATAAAGAACCATGAGCAGGCTTGAGTCACAATGAAATTCTGACAAGTATTTCTGGCAAGGATACCAGACAGTTGAAAATACAGTTACAAGTTAGATGTGGGACTCATTCAAGAATTATGAGCAATAGTCAAATGGGTGAGTTTCCATCACTGGAAATGTAAATTTTAAAGAAAATTGCAGGAAATGGATTTCTCTCTAGTTTTAAATATGTTCTAGTTCATAGAGGAACTAGTTAAGTCTTTTCTTAAATATAGGTTTAAACAATATAGGTTTTTTTTTTTAATTGTACTTTAGAGGAAGGTTTACAGAACAAATAGTTTCTCACTAAAATACTACACATATTGTTTTGTGACATTGGTTAACAACCCCACGACATGTCAACACTCTTCCTTCTCGACCTTGGGTTCCCTATTACCAGCTTTCCTGTTCCCCTCCTGCCTTCTAGTCCTTGTCCCTGGGCTGTTGTGCCCCATTAGTCTCGTTTTATGGGGCTGTCTAATCTTTGGCTGAAGGGTGAACCTTGGGAGTGACTTCACTGCTGAGCTAAGAGTGTCAGGGGGCCATACTCTCAGGGTTTCTCCAGTCTCTGTCAGACCAGTAAGTCTGGTCTTTTTTTGTGAGTTAGAATTTTGTTCTACATTTTTCTCCAGCTCTGTTTGGGACCCCCTGTT
>NW_004443946.1:32521701-32595274 GCF_000243295.1 Trichechus manatus latirostris | reverse complement strand
ACCATGGTCCCCACAGCCCTTCGCCCAGCAATTCAGTCCCTCAGGGAATTTGGATGTGTCTATGGAGCTTCCGCGATCTTTCTGTGTACAAGCTGTGCTGGCTTCCCCAGTATTGTGTACTGTCTTACCCTTCACCAAAGTTACCACTTATCTAAACAATATAGGTTTTGTCTTTTAGTAAGCTTCACCTTGTTTGATTTTCATCTCGCAGAGACAGTAGACAAGTAAGTATAAAATTCCACCATCAATTGTCCAGACATATCCTACATATTAATTACAATAGTGGGAACACTATCAGGAGGAAGGTTTGAGTAGGCAGAAAAACAGAAAAGAAAAAGGGACAACAATATTTTGCAAAAAAAAGAAAACAAAAAATAATAAAATACTATACACTACTGGAAAACTGGAATTGAGAAGAGTTGAACACTTATTTTTAAAATTTAAAAATCAGTGGGATGGAAAGAAACAACAACCAGTGTCAACTAACTCAGGAGAAACTATCCCTTGCAGCTATAAGATAGTTTTATAGTCTGTACAATCTTCTTGTGAAATACATAATTATGATATAATTTTATATAATCACACACACACAAAAAAGTCCATTGCCATCAAGTTGACTCCAACTCATAGTGACCTTACAGAACAGATTAGAATTGCCCCAAAGGGTTCCCAAGCAACAGCTGGTCAATTCAGACTGCTGACTTTTTGGTTAGCACCAAGCTCTTAACCACTGCACACATTACAACCACATGATTGCTATGAAGAAGTAAAAGATCTGAAGATTTTAAAGGGCAGCTCGAGAAGACAAAGTGAACTATTATAATAAAACGTGCAAAGACCTGGAGTTAGAAAACTAGAAGGAAAGAACACGCTTACCATTTCTTAAGCTGAAAGAACTGAAGTAAAATTTCAAGGCTCGAGTTGCAATTTTGAAGGATTCTATGGGCATAATATTGGATGACACAGGAATCATCAAAAGAAAGAGGAATACACAAAGTCATTGTACCAGAAAGAATTGGTCAATATTCAACCATTTCAGGAGGTAACATATGATCAAGAACCGACGGTATTGACCGAAGAAGTCCAAGCTGCACTGGAGGCATTGGCAGCAAACAAGCCTCCAGGAATTGACAGAATACCAATAGAGATGTTTCAACAAATGGTTGCAATGCTGGAGGTGCTCACTCATCTATGCCAAGAAGTTTGGAAGACAGCTACCTGGCCAGCCAACTAGAAGAGATCCATATTTGTGCCCACTCCAAAGAAAGGTGATCCAATAGAATGCAGAAATTATAGAAGAATATCATTAATATTAGACAAAAGTAAAATTTTGCTGAAGATCATTAAAAAGTAGTTTCAGCAGTATATCGACAAGGAACTTCCAGAAATTCAAGCTGGATTCAGAAGAGGACATGAAATCAGGGATATCATTGCTGATGTCAGATGGATATTGGCTGACAGCAGAGAATACCAGAAAGATGTTTACCTGTGCTTCACTGACTCTGCAAAGGCATTCAATTATATGGATTATAACAAATTATGATAGCATTTCGAAAAATGAGAATTCCAGAACACTTAATTGTGCTCATGTGGAAGCTGTATGCAGACCAAGAAGCAGTCATTCAAATAGAACAAGGGGATACTGCGTGTTTTAAAATCAGGAAAGTCATCTGTGAGGATTGTATCCTTTCACATACTTATTCAATCTGTACAAGGAACAAATAATCAGAGAAACTGAACTATATGAAGAAGAACAGGGCATCAGGATTGGAGAAAGACTCATTAACAACCTGTGATATGCAGATGACACAACTTTGCTTGTTGAAAGTGAAGAGGACTTGAAGCACTTACTGATGAAGATCAAACATTATAGCCTTCAGTATAGATTACTCCTCAACATAAAGAAAACAAAAATCCTCATAACTGGACCAATAAGCAACATCATGATAAACTGAGAAACGATTGAAGTTGTCAAAGATTTCATTCTACTTTGATCCACAGTCAACAACCATGGAAGCTGTAGTCAAGAAATCAAACGGGTTGGGCAAATCAGCTGCAAAAGACCTCTTTAAGGTGTTAAAAAGAAAAGGTGTCACTTTGAGGACTAAGGTGCCCCTGACACAAGCCATGGTATTTGAATTGCCTCATTTGCATGTGAAAGCTGTATAATGAATAAGGAAGACCAATGAAGAGTTGATGCCTTTGAATTATGGTGTTGGTGAAGAATATTGAATATACCATTGACTACCAAAAGAACAAACAAATTTGTCTTGGAAGAAGTACAACCAGAATGCTCCTTAGAAGAAACGATGGTGAGACTTAGTCTCAGGTACCTCGGACATGTCATCAGGAGGGACCAGCCCCAAGAGAAGGGCATCATGCTTGGTAAAGTAGAGGGTCAGCAAAAAAGAGGAAGACATTCAAAGAGATTGACACAGTGGCTGCAACAGTGGGCTCAAACATAGCAATGATTGTGAGGACGGTGCAGGACCAGGCAGTGTTTCATTTTGTGGTACATAGGATCTCTATGAGTTGGAACTGACTGGACAGCACTTAACAACAACAACAATACAAAACAAGTATTATGAAAATGGTCTTCTCTGCTTCCCTTTCTCCTTTAAATGCAGAGACAGTAGTCTTGCAGTAGGTAGCGAACATCTCGCTCACAGATGTATTTTATTTGGCCTAATTAGTTTTTGTTTTTTTCTAATTTTTGATATGTTCTCGTTGCATGCAGTTGAGTTTATTCTGACTTACAGTGACCCTGTAGGACAGAGTACAACTTCCCCATAGGATTTCCAAGGCTGTAATCTTCTTGGAAGAAGATTGACACATATTCCTCCTGCGAACAGGCTGTTGGGTTCAAACCTCTGACCTTTCCAGTTAGCAGCTCAACACTTAACCACTGTAGCAGGGCTCCTAATTTTTAAAATAGGCAATGAGTTCAAAAAGTTAATAAAAATCTTGATTTCTTCCTCTCCCTCTTGTGTTCTCTCTGTCTTCCTTCTTCCCTCTCTTTTTTTCTTCCTCAGCACTTGATTTTGTGCCACTAAAAGATGCTCCAGACTCATCTTATGTATTCCCTTCTTTTTTCAAGAAGCCCTAGTTACTTTTATTAGCAAATGGTATCAGAATCCAAGATCTGGGTGCTAGTGCCCCTGGTTTTTAAAAATGCCAAGATAATTGGTATTTTCTAGCCCACTGTCTCTCTCTCCTCCTCCTCTTGATTTTTCCTCAATAAATGAATTTGCTGGGTTTGTCGTTTGCTTTACTGGTTTAACTCTATTGGCCTTGGAACCTTCCCCTGCTGAATCACCTTATGCTACTTCCTTTCCCTTGCTGCTTAAGGAAAGTATCTCTGTAGATTCTAGTGTTTGACCTTAAAATATTCTGAGTTTTCATCTTCCTTTGAATTATAGCTTTGTGACTTATGCTGTGATATTTTCTTCTTCAGGCTCTGACCTTGAACCTTCTAATCTAAAGTACTCTTAGGGGTTTTAAGCATGGAAAACACTGTTCTTTCCACTAGAAACTATTCAGAGGACTTGAAGAAATTTGACTGACTATATTGGAAAATATTGAGGAAGCTCAGAGTTCAAACAAGTATAGATAAAAGATAGAATAAGGATCACAAAAGCAGAGAAGAACTTAAAAGGGAGCCTACTTCTATAAGTTGACATTGCAGCATGGTGTAATGTAAAAGACCATTGGCTCTGGAGCCAGACTGCTGGAATGCAAACCTCAGCTCTACCACCTACCAGTCAGTTCTGTGCCCTTGAACAAGCCATTTAACTTCTCTGGGCTTCCATTTCCACACCAATAAAATAGAGACATTAATAATATCCACCTAAGGCAATTGTTATATCAACTGAATAAATACATATAACATGCTCAGAACAGTCCCTGGAACAGAGTAAGTTCTATATTTATCATGAGTTGTTATTAGTATTAGTATCAGGTAAATTGAAACCTAGGATCAACTAAGTCTTTCACAAAAGTCTAGTAAATGTCCTTGGGTAAGGTTTTGCTTTGCTTTGTTTAAGGCTATGGGTGTGGAGTTTATGATCTGACTAGAGAAGGAACTGGGAGCTTTATAATTAATGCTTAAAACAGATGGTGTGATGACACAGAAAAAGGAGAACTAAGTACTTTTGGGTTTTCTCTCAAGAGAAATAATCTTCACACTAGAAGAATCACAACACACATGGTAATCAAAGAAGAGAAGTTCAAGATAGGAGAGGAGAGACTAAGGGAGAAATTAGACTCTCTGAATGAGTTTAAGAATCATGCCTAAATGAGCATCATCCTGGCATATTGAGAGGACTTGCAGATATAATTGTAGCACCATTGTTAAGAAAACAAACACAGTTGCCGTTGAGTCAACTCTGACTCATGGGGATGCCATGTGTGTCAGAGTAGAACTGTGCTCCATAGTGTTGTCAGTGGCTGAGTTTTTGGAAGTAGATTGCCAGGCCTTTCTTTTGAGACACCTCTAGGAAGACTCCAAGTTTTAATCTTTTGCTTAGCAGCTGAGTGTGTTAACCATTTGCAAAATCCAGAGAATCTGGCACCATTATTAGGCGTCTTGAAATTATTATAGAAATAGATCCAGAAATTAGAAACTGGGAAATGATGGTATGATTTTTAAAAGGGGAGTTTAAGTAGTGAGTATTCTTTAAATATTTGAAAGGTTAACATGGGAAAGAAAGATTAAAACTTATCTATTTATCCCAAGAATGCACAGCCAGGATCCATGAGCACATGATGGAAGGAAACAGACAGTAGATTAATTTAAGAAAGAATTTTCAGAGAACTGAGCTGTCCAATCATGAAAGAGACTGTACTGAAAAATACTGAGATTTAAAGAAAGTGACTTTGGACTGCCCTTCCCATACCAGGGCCACCTCTTTTCAACTATTCCTTAGCTCTCCATCAAGGAAGGAGAATTTGATAATCTAGTCCAATGTGAAGTCATTCATTAGATCACATTTTATTATTGAATGGAGCACTGTACCTTCAAAAGTAGAAGTCTATGTGCTCTTTCTCGTTGTGATTCCACATAATGCCAGCATTTCCTCTGCTTCCTTCCTGACCCAATACCATCAAAAAAAGCCAAATCCTCACCTTAACCTCTAGCAGGAGACATGGTCCCTGGAGCACAAGATGGGTGATTTTCTGTCAAGAATGTTCAGGAGAGAATTCCTGCCTTGGACAGAAAATGGGACTAAAGTGTTCTTTCAGATTATATTGCAAGCTGTCTGATAACCAGGACCTGACTTTCTGAAGATGATGTTGCACGAAAAAAACCCTGATCACGTATCTGCTGCCACAACTGAATTCCTCTTCTAAATCTTTAGCACTGATGATACTACATTGCAAAGAAGACAGCAGTGTACTCTATCTTGGCAAAACGTGTGCCATTTCCTGTTCAAAGTATATCTATCTAAAATCTCTTCTCATCCTTCACTGTCCCTCCCTCATCACTTCATATTGATTAAAACAATTATTATCTTTGTTAATCAAAAAGGAAAGTGAGGCCCAAATCGACAGATTCCTATGACTACACAGGAAATTTCACAAAGGCCGCTGACCATTATGGAAAGTACCCAAAAAAACAGATAAAAGGAAACAAATGTGGAGACACAGTGATCATGAAGTTATACAGATTCCCCTTTGTGACAAAGAAATTTGTTAAGCATAAACTAGCTCAGAGTTTATTTTATGCAAGAATTTGACTTTATGTAATTTCCCGTTTCCTGAGAGATAATCCTTGAAATTCCCTGAATAATTGAAGTGTCTTTATTATTTTCAAACCTCCAGACTATACCTGATTTGAGAATTTAAGCAAATGAATGGGGGCTGGCCAGGCTACGGAGACCACTTAGTGATATGATGTCAGCTGATTTCAGAAACGGAGGGCAAAATCAATCATGTTAAGATTAGCCAATGGTTAATTTTCTCATCTGTTTCCTTCTGTTCTCCTTAAAACCTCACTGTAACTGGCCTAGAGTGGCCCTCCTGTCTTTTCTGAAACAGAGATGGCCTCCTGTATGCATTCAGTTAATTTCTTGAATATACCCTATCTACTCTAATTTCTTTGTGCTTCAATTATTTTTTGACATCTTCTACAATTCATTTTCTTGTTTGTGTATTTTTAAATGGTTATTTAAAAAGATTATTTAGTATTTACACTGGCAATGGGGTGGGGAGACTTTGGATAAAGAACTTTCTAATGGGCACTTTGAAATGCTCAACCCTTGATGTGATAGAGTATCCCAACCTTAGTCTTTGTGCCTTGAAGTTAGTCAACTTAGTTAAATCTCTTCTTCTGCCTGCATAGTTCACATTCAAAGACTGACTCCAACTGCCAAGTCTGGGTCATTTATTCAAAGTCCAGGAGCCTGATTCAGTCTTTGGATCAGTTATCTGAGTCTCAAGAAAGACAATGTCTTCTAAGACAACAGGACACATTGACCACTACTTTCAGTCAGTTCTCTCTAAACATGAAATGATGCAACCAAGACACACAGGCAAGGGGCTTCGTGGTGACCAGTCATCCAAACTGGAAAACAAAGTTTGCATTTGTTAGTAACAGTAATAATAATACATTAGGGAACGCTGTAGGGAAAGACTAAGGTTTGACTAATAACACTGTATCTCACAAACACATAAAACCCATTGCCACTGAGATGATTCCGACTCTTAGTCACCCTGTAGGACAGAGTAGAACAGCTCCACAGGGTTTCAAAGAGCAGCTGGCGGATTCAAATAGCCCACCTTTTGGTTAGTAGCCGAATGTTTAACCACTGTACCGCCAGGCCTCCGGCATCTAATACTTGCTGTGAATCCCAAATGATTTCCTCACACACTGAAAAACAACCACCTTATCCTCTTTGTTCTGTAGTATGAGAAAGAATAAAGAGAGAAATTTGTCCCTGGAGTGACATTTTCTTATGCAAACTAATGCAAATAACACATCTTTCTGTTGAACACTTGTCTGACAAGCATTTCCAAAGCACCAAACAAATCTCATAACAGGTTAACTTGCGCTGGGCTGATGTCAGTAAAGGAATTTCAGTACTTCAGAGGAAGTGGGAAAATAATTTGTGTGCTAGGAAAAATTGTACCCAAATATCATGGAGTATTAACAGATTAGTGCTAGCTTAAAGTATTCTTTCTTCTCTTCACAATCAGGGACAATCTTTTCATCTAATCTAAGTGGTAATTTAATTTTAATGGAAGTGAAGAACTGAAAGGTTACACAGATGCACTCCAGAGGGAAAGAGGAGGTAGAGAAACAGATCACTAGGAAGGGACAGTTCTGGTAGGCTGCTGTGTATGTGTGTGTGTCAGACTCACTATTGTGTGTATTTTACCAGTTCTGATTCCTTATGGTCACTAAGTAGAGTGTCAAATTTAAAACTTCGGTGTGTCTTGATTCAGAAAACATTTGAGGACTTTACGTATACTAGGTATTTTCATTTTTTAAAAAATTCTTTTAATTTCATTAATTTTATCTTTAAAACTTTCCTATTAGGTACATTTTTCAGATGAAGTAAACTGACATTCAGAAAATTTGAGCAGTTTCCCCAAGGTCACACAGCAGATAAAGAACAAGAATTCAAACTCAACATCATTCGGACTTGAAGAACAAGAATTCAAACTCACATTTTTTTTTTTTTTTCCTAACTAGATCATGTAGAATCCTTAAGTCTTTCCTGAACTATCAGATTACCTCCCCTTATAATGTATATTTCATGGCTCAAAAAGGAGAGGAGGGAAAAAAATAAAACAACTTTAAGCCCACTTCCTGAGGGGACATGCTATGTAAAAAGCAGAATGACAAGCACAGGAGAAAACTTGAAAGAATACCAGAACAAGGCCAAAAATATTACTTACGCCCAAGTTTGGTCCACTTTATATTGGGAAAGAGACCCGTTCTCTCATTACAGGGACCATAGAAAAAACTGCTGTTTTCAGATTTGTACAAATTGATAAAATTAAAGTTTCCACAATATTCAATTTGTGTATGAACTCATAAGCTTTATTTTTCAATTCAGGAATCGGGAACGCCTGGTCTGGAAGTCAGACAAGAGTTTCGAAGCGCAGCACAAAGTAAAAGGGTTTTGTAGTCACAGACATGCAGGAAGAAGGAAGCTATGCTCAGCAAATTTCGGATTGGGCTGGCAGCATTTTCTTTCCGTATTTGGGATAAACGGGAAATTTAGAACGAGGTTAAACTGAGTAAGCAAGTTCTAACTGGTTAGCTTAGTTTTCGGTTTCTGGGAGAGTCAGTTAATTGACTTATTTCAGCGCCTGGGAAGGTTAGGCATTTACAAGAAATAGAAATTTAGGATTCAGTTTGCTGACATAGGGCTTAGCAAAAATTACTCCATTTTGGACTTAATATGGTCAGGTTAACAAAACTAATCTTCAGCCTTGGACTAATATTTTCTTTATGAAACTATAGAGGAATAGTTGTTATATTTCTGAACATTCTAGATCAGCACTCTCCTATAAAAAAATATGTAATTTTAAATTTCCTAGTAGCCACATTGGAAACCCTGGTGGCATAGTGGTTAAGAGCTATGGCTGCTATCCAAAAATTTGTCTCTTGGAATCCACCAGGCACTCCTTGGAAACTCTATGGGGCAGTTCTACTCTGTCCTATAGGGTTGCTATGAGTTGGAATCGACTCGACAGCAATGGGTTTGGTTTTTTGGTTAGCAGCCACATTAAAAAACAGTAACGATAAATACATTAAATTAATTTTAATAATATGTTTTATGTAATCCTGTCTATTCAAAATATTATTTCAACATGTCATGAATATAAATATTATGAATGAGGTAATTTATATATTTTTTAAAATAATGTCTTTAAAATTCAGTGTCTCTTTTACATTTATATACAGCACATTGCAATTGAGATACTAAGTTTTCAATGCTTAAGGAGAAAAGAATTCCTATCAAAATAATAAATTTGTATTTAATGGAAAATATTTTATGTTAATTCAGTTATGAATTTCAAATTTTAAAGTAAAATTTTGCTGAAGATCATTCAAAAGCAGTTACAGCAGCACATCGACAGGGAACTGTCAGAAATTCAAGCCAGATTCAGAAGAGGTCATGGAAGGAGGGATATCATTGCTGATGTCAGATGGATCTTGGCTGAAAACAGAGAATACCAGAAAGATGTTTACCTGTGTTTTATTGACTATGCAAAGACATTTGACTGTGTGGATCATAACAAATTATGGATAGCATTGCACAGAATGGGAATTACAGAATGCTTAATTGACCGCATGAGGAAACTATACATAGACTAAGAGGCAGTTGTTCTAACAGAACAAGGGGATACTGCATGGTTTAAAAGTCAGGAAACGTGTGCATCAGAGTTGTACCTTTTCACCATACTTATTCAATGTGTATGCTGAGAAAATAATCGGAGAAGCTAGATTATATGAAGAAGAACTTGGCATCAGGATTGGAGGAAGACTCATTAACAACCTGTGATAAGCAGATGATACAACCTTGCTTGCTGAAAGTGTAGAGGACTTAAAGCACTTACTGATGAAGATCAAAGACTATAGCCTTCAGTATGGATTTTTCCTCAACATCAAGAAAACAAAAATCCTCACAACTGGACCAATAAGCAACATCATGATAAACGGAGAAAAGACTGAAGTTGTAAAGGATTCCATTTTACTTCAATTCACAATCAATGCTCACAGAAGCAGCAGTCAAGAAACCAAACGACATATTGCATTGGGCAAATCTTCTGCAAAAGACCACTTTAAAGTGCTTAAAAAAGCAAAGATATCACTTTGAGGACTAAGGTGTGCCTGACCTAAGCCATAGTATTTTCAATCACTTTATATGCATGAGAAAGCTAGGCAATGAATAAGGAAGACCGAAGAAGAACAGATGCCTTTAAATTATGGTGTTGGTGAAGAATATTGAATACACCACGGACTTCCATAAAAACGAACAAATCTGTCTTGGAAGAAGTACAGCCAGAATGCTCCTTAGAAGGGAGTATGGTGGACTTCTCTCACATACTTTGGACATATTATCAGGAGCGACCAGTCCCTGGAGAAGGACATCATTCCTGGCAAAGTAGAGGGTCAGCAAAAAAGAAGACCCTCAATGAGATGGATTGACACAGTGGCTGCAACGATGGGCTCAAGCATAGGAACAATTGTGAGGATGGCACAGAAATGGACAGTGTTTCATTCTGTTGTACATAGAGTTGCTATGAGTCAGAAGTGACTCAGTGGCACCTAACAACAAGAATTCAGTTTTTAAATTTAAATTGATTATAATTAAATACAATTTGCAATTTATTTCCTAGTCATATGACACTAGTCATATTTCAATCACTCAGTAGCTATATATTGCTAGTGGCTAGTATACAGAGCAACATAGTTCTCGATGAACAGACAATATAAGTTTTTCCTAAACTACATCTATGAACAACTATGAACATGAAAGCTAACTCCTATATACCCAAGGCAGACCGAATGAAAGGCACTTACTGCAAATAAATATTCCATATGTCTTTTCATATTTTGACGATTATCTAAAATATCAACAGGGTAGATGCTGCAAGGTGGTGGTCTGTTCTTCCATTTCATTGTCTCAGAGAACAGAAGTGCAGCTGGTTGGATAGAGATAGGGTAGTAATGGAAAATAAGAGCTGGCTGGCTAATGTAAGACTTGAATACCAACAATGACTTCTACAACTGAATAATTTTCGGAAGGTGATTTTAATGCTAGTTTAGAAAACGAAGCCCTAGTGAACAATTATTAGTTTTCAATTAAAGTATGCATGAAATGATGTCATTTATGTGGAACCAAGAGTTGTTCAAAGTGTTGAACAAGGTTATCTTATTTTTACGCAAATAACACAGGCCTTCTATGTTTGTTTGCCAGCTGCCCCCTCCACCTGTGAGGTATTTTCGTAAGCACAACTATGCCAATCTTTTTTTACATGTTGCTGTAAAAAAAAAAAAAAAAATTAGCATAGCATGCTTACAAAAATACCTCGCAAGGGGGAGGGCGCAGCTGGCAAACAAATGTAGAACGTGAATGTTATTTGCATAAATATACAGTATATACAATTAATCTTGGAACTGTCTGACTTGTGGGAAAAAAAAAGAACTAAAATCACTAGGATACTTGGAAAGATACGTCTAGAAGAAACCATCCCCATTTAGTGAACAGAAACTTGCACCTAAAGGAGGAACCAAGACTTTCAGAATTTTTCTCCCGTTTAGCCACGTTTCCTAAGCTTATCTCCCTCAGATCTTTGGGCTATCTTTTCTCAAAATCTGGACCCCTTTCTCCTATGGGAGAATTTCTTGAAGCCCCAAAGAGATGAAAAACTGATGTTCAAAACATCAATTGCCAAAAAGAAAGAAAGAAAGAAAAGCATGCTATCATTCTCTGGGAGCTGGAATTATTTCTTAAGCTTGAGATTGTACTTTCATTGCTTTGGGCCATAACCCATTCCAGAGGCCATCGTTATTTAAAAGTATGTAGAATCAAAAGGATACAATATTTATTCTAAAGGATGTGGTATCTCTACGAATGTGATTCTTCACCATTTTTTTTCTCTGTCCCCTAATACCTGAAGGATATGACTTACTGTGATTAGCATCAATGATTCTCTATGGCACTGAGTTTCATCAAAATCAGAGAGGGGTAAGGATATATAATTGAACCCTTACCCCCAACCCAGCCCCATGATTCTGGTCGCCTCCAGACTGAGAGCCACTGAAATATCAAAGCATTTATGGTCTATGACAGCTAAAATATATATACTTAGACATTATTTTTAAAGAAACTTCACCACTTAGATGAATGTGTCACTTTTCAACAAAACTGGCATGAAAACACCCTAATTTACAACACAGATAAGCCAGTATTGGTTTTGCATTACAAAAGGAAACTTCAAAGGGTTTCTGTGAGCAATGAGTTGCTCTAAAACATTCAAATGATGATTCAACTTTTAAAAAATGATTTACACACAGTAGCTTAGGAGGGCATCTATTGTAAAGGTAAGTGCATCTGTACCAGTAAAATAATGATTTGTTCCAACTGAGGTTATTACCATTTTATTATTCAAGCCAGTGGAGCTGTCCCAATTGCCTGTGGTGCTGAAAAGACTAAGGCTAGCACATTGTATCAGATGCTAACATTTTATTTTCTAAAAACAGTAATGCCTTTTTGTTAAATAAGGATCCACCAAAGTGAAAGTTATTAACTCTGCTACCGTGATTAAATTTGTGTTTCATTCTGAAGTGGCACCATGTCAATGAAAAATAATATATTTGCTGTTACCTTTTTAGGTTTGTTTGTTTTCCCCAAGTTGATTAAGGGGGAAAAAAAAAGTTGTTGTTTAACACACAAACAGAAAACACACACATCTTTTTTTAAAAATACCTTTATCCTACTATTTTCTAAAATCTAGACTTTTATTTTCTTAAGGAGGTGAATGACTGTAACAGTAGTTTTTTCTTATTTGCTGACTGAACTGATACTATAAGCAATCAGTACTAAAGGAAGAGAGTTATCTCAAAATGATGTCAAGAGTTTTTTAAGGATTCTATAAGGAACCCTACTGGTTAAGTGCTTGGCTGCTAACCGAAACGTTGGCAGTTTGAAACCACCTACAGGCACTGTGGAAGAAAGACCTGGTGATTAGCTTCTGTAAAGATTACAGCCAAGAAAACCATATGGGGAAGTTCTACTCTGTTACACGGGGTTGCTATGAATCAAAATTGACTCAATGGCACCTAACAACAACAACAACATGTTAAAAAACTACCACCCATCTGTCAATTTTGACTTACATGTCACTTTGATGCTAGAAGCTATGCCACTGTTATTGCAAATACCAGCAGGGTCACCCATGGTAGACAGGTTTCAGTGCAGCTTCCAAACTGAGACAGAGTGAGAAGAAAGGGCTGGAGAGTTACTTCTAAAAATTAGCCAATAAAAACCCTACGGATCATAGAATATTGTCCAAGATTTCAACTCCTTTACTTTGGATATGTCATCAGGAGAGATTGATCACTGGAGCAGGACATCACGTTTGGTAAAGCGGCGGGCCAGCAAAGGTGAGAGGAACCCTCAATGAGATGAATTGACACAATAGCTGCAACAATGGATGCAAACTACCAACAATCATGAAGATGGTGCAGGACCAGGAAAAGTTTCATTTTGTTATATATGGGGTCACGATGACTCAGCGGCAACTAACGAAGTATGAAAAGGGCCAAGATGCAGACTATTGTTGTTAGGTGCTATTGAGTTTCAAGGTAAAATGACCTTATGTACAACTCCCAGAAATTCAAGTTGGATTCAGAAGAGGACATGGAATGAGGAATATCATTGCTGATGCCAGATGGATCTTGGCTGAAAGCAGAGAATACCAGAAAGATGTTTACCTGTGTTTTATTGACTATGGAAAGGCATTCAACTCTGTGGATCAAAACAAACTATGGTTAACAATGCGAAGAATGAGAATTCCAGAACACTTAATTGTACTCATGCGGAACCTATACATAGACCAAGAGGCAGTCATTTGAACAGAACAAGGGGATAATGCATCATTTAAAATCAGGAAAAGTGTGCATCAGAGTTGCATCCTTTCATCATACTTATTCAGTCTGTATGCTGAGCAAATAATCTGAGAAACTGGACTATATGTAGCAGAATGTGGCATTAAGGATTGGTGGAAGACTCATTAACCTCCTGCTTTATGTAGACGACACAACCTTGCTTGCTGAAAGTGAAGAGAATTTGAAGTACTTACTTATAAAGGTCAAAGACTACAGACTTCAGTATGAATGGATTATTATCTCATAATAAATCTTACTGCGCAATCATAATCTGATACAAAGAGTGATGTGTAGTAACAAGCGAAATAAAAACAAATAATTAGTACATACTGTCACTTTAAAATTACTAGAAGATGAAACGATATGATGACTTCGTTTTTATTTTTTATTTTATTATTGTAATTTAGATGAAGCTTTACAGAACAAACTGGTTTCTCATTAAACAGTTAGTACACGTATTGTTTTATAACTTTGGTTAACAACCCCATGACATGTCAACACTCTCCCTTCTCAACCTTGAGTTCTCTATTATCATCTTTCCTGTCCCTTCCTGCCTTCTAGTCCTTTCCCCTGGGCTGTTGTGCCTCTTGAGTCTTGTTTTGTTTTAGGGGCCTGTCTAATCTTTGGCTGAAGGGTGAACTTCAGGAGTGATTTCATTATTGAGCTAAAAGGGTGTCTGGGGGCCATACTCTCAGGGTTTCTCCAGTCTCTGTCAGGCCAGTAAGTCTGGTCTTTTTTTATGAGTTAGAATTTTCTTCTACTTTTTTCTCCAGCTCTGTCTGAGACCCTTTGTTGTGATCCCTGACAGAGTAGTCAGTGGTGGTAGTTGGGTACCATCTAGTTGTACTGGACTCAGTGTTGTGGAGGCTGTGGTAGTTGCAGTCCATTAGTCCTTTGGACTAATCTTTCCCTTGTATCTTTAGTTTTCTTCATTCTCCCTTGCTCCCAAAGGGTTAGACCAGTGGAGTCTCTTAGATGGCCGCTCACAGGCTTTTAAGACCATTAGCTACTCACCAAAGTAGAATGTAGAACATTTTCTTTATAAACTGTGTTATGCCAATTGAACTAAATGTTCCCTGAATGACTTAGTTTTTAAATGAGTTTCTAAATGATGTCAGATGTGTCATTATTTTTCAACAGATGAACAGATGGAAACTTCTAGATGTAATCTTCTAGTCTGCTAGGCATTCTTCCTCTCTCACCTTATCTTCCTTTTTCCATTTAGAGAAAAATATTCTTTTTGTTTGTTAACAGATGATAACATCTCTACTTAGCTAGCACTTTAGGATTTTTTAGCTAAATGGTCTAATCTTTACAACATTGTTTTTTTTTGATTAGAAAAAGTAAAGATCTTGGGAAAGCCATGTTAGCAAATTATTTACATGGGATATACAGGGGGATGAAAATGAACAGCTAAGTTGTTGGTTTATCTTGCTATTAGTAGAAGCTGATGGCATTCATCGATATCAATATCCAGGAGGCTAAGTACAAACATATTATATTACAATGAAAAAGTCTTTTTATAGAATTCTTGACAGCCTTTGGGTTGAGGCTATGATTAGGCTAAATGAATTAATTCATGTATGAAAGAAGACTAAAATTACAAGAATATAAAAACAAGAAGACTGAAAATATTATTTCAGTGTCTAAAATCCTCTTGCAGTCTTAAGGTCACTTAAATCCATACTTTCATCCTTCATCCTTTAGTAGGTAGCAAATCACAGTGTCTAACATCATAAGAAATTGTGACTTGTTCAAGTCTATGATAGTCAATTCTATCTATATGATTAAAAAGAAATTCACTGAATCTCAAAAACAATATGCTGAGTAAAAGAAGCTACACAAAATATAGGACACAATATATTTTTATGCTTTATGAATTTCTAGAATAAGGAAAACTAAACCATGGTGCTAGAAATCATATCAGTGGTTGCTTGAAGGGAGGAGAGGATAGGGGATGGGCATGGAGAAACTTTCAGGGCAGACTAGAAAATCTTGTGTCATATTAAGGGTGTGGCAAATATGATTGGGTACATTTGTCAAAAATCATTTAATAGCATACTTAAAATCTGAGCATTTTACTATATATAACGCTCAATAAATAAAAGTTAACAAAGTAACTCATTGCTCTATTTAAACATTGAAATAGACATTAATGGGTCTACCATTAAAATAATAGCTAACCAAAAAAAAGTTAGCTTATATGGAAGGAAGAGCAAAAATAAACTAAAGGACAGCTTTCACTCAGAAACGCAAACACTATTATTACTAAATCATAGAAATACTGAGGATTTCAGCATCTAGGAAGCCATACCAATAAGAAAAACACAACAATTCTAAACAAAACTTCTTTTATACTAGATACACAAATTATACCAAATTAAAAGAACCATGAAAACTATAGTTTCCTTAAGCACAGTATACATGCTGATTTTAATGTCCAAATTTACACTAATAAAAAAATCATATTTCTATTATTAAAGAGGTTTTGTTTTTTAATTCTTCTGTGAAGAATTCTTTTTAACTTAAGTTTCACATTGTGATATTCTGACAACTGATTTTGAGAAAATATTAAGGTATGGGTCAAAGTAGAACAAGAAATGAATTTTATCCATACTTTAAGCAAGCTTTGAAAATCCTAACACAAAGTTGCTTATTGACAAGGATAAAATAAAGGGTTGTGGCTCAAATCAGAGTAAATTAGTGACAATTGTGATCCAAACTCAATGATTTCAGTGAAGGCATGGTGATTGTAGGGTGAACCTTCTATAGTAGTAAAAATAAAACAAAGCAAAAACAGTAAAAAAATGTTACTTCCTTTAAATTTCATATCTTGTTACATGAACAGGATGTTTCATATCCAGAAACATAAATAGTACGTGTTTCATACATATTTTTCATCTCAATGTGGCCCAAAGCCTTAAACATTGGGAATAAATTTATAACAAGGCCCTTTTTGGCTGGGTAGGTGTCTTAGTTATTTAGTGCTGCTATAACAGAAATACCACAGATGGCTGGCTGTAACAAATAAACTTATTTTCTCACAGTTTAGGAGGCTAGAAGTCTGAATTCAGGGCACCTGCTCTAGGGGAAATCTTTCTTTCTCTGTCAGCTCTGGAGAAAGATTCTTGTCTCTTTTTGAGCTTCCGCTCCTGGGTGATCTTCATGTGGCTTGGCATCTCTCTTCCCTCATCTTTGCTCTACTGGCTTGTTTAATCTATGTTATATCTCAAAAAAACATTGACTCAAGGTACACCCTACACTAACCCTGCCTCATTTACATAAAAAAGACAACTCATTCCCAGATGGGATTATAACCATAGGCATTGTATTTATGACACATCTTTTGGGGGTCATAATTCAATCTATAACACCGTGCAAGGGTCCAAAGCTATTAGTGAACACCGTAGCTTAATATCCTTTGTCTTCCACTAGTTTCCACTATGTTGGTTTGCTCCGTTGATATTCTCAGGGAATTTGTTTTATAATGAGAGAGAAGAAAGGAGTTTTTCCTTGAGCTAAAATCGTGAGAGACTTTAGGAAGTAGAAGGGATTGCAGGGTAAAGAGTCAAGTTACAGGCAAAAACTGACAGAACAACTACAATTCAAGGGGAAAAAAATTGAAGTGCAGAGAAAAAGATGAGCCCTGGGAGAGTTGTTTGAGATATTCACTGGGAGAAGGATCTGATTAGCCATTGTTGTTGTTGTTATTAGGTACCCACGAGTCAGTTCCAACTCATAGCAACCCTATGTACAACAGAATGAAACACTGCCCAGTCCTGTGACATCCTCACAATTGTTACACTTGAGCCCATTGTTACAGCCACTGTGTCAATCCATTCCCTAGAGGGTCTTCCTCTTTTTTGCTGACCCTCTACTTTACCAGGCATGATGTCCTCCAGTGACTGGTCCCTCCTGATAACATGTCCGAAGTACATGAGGTAAAATCTCACTTCTAAGAAGCATTCTGGCTTTACTCTTCCAAGACAGATTTGCAAACATTTTTCTGGTATTCTCTGCTTTCAGCTAAGATTCATCTTACATCAGCAATGATATTCCTCATTCCACGTCCTCTTCTGAGTCTGGCTTGGATTTCTGGCAGTTCCTTGTACTGCTGCAACTATTTTTAAATTATCTTCAGCAAAATTATACTTGTTACACATCTGTCAGTTTGTTGTAGTGTGGTGGGTTGCATGTTGCTATGATGCTGGAAGCTATGCCACCAGTATTTCAAATACCAGCAGGGTCACCAAGAGTGGACAGGTTTCAACGGAGCGTCCAGACTAAGACAGACTAGGAAGAAGGACCTGGCAGTCTACTTCTGAAAAAATTGGCCAGTGAAAATCTTATGAATAGCAGTGGAACATTGTCTGACATAGTGCTGGAAGATGAGCCCCTCAGGTTGGAAGGCACTCAAAATACAGCTAGGGAAGAGTTGCCTCCTCAAGTAGACTAGATCTTAATGAAGTAGATGGAGTAAAGCTTTCAGGATCTTCATTTGTTGATGTGGATGACTCAAAATCAGAAGAAACAGCTGCAAACATTCATTAATAAATGGAACGTGGAATATATGTAGCATGAATCTAGGAAAATTGGAAGTCATCAAAAATGAAATGGAATGCATAAAGATTGATATTCGAGGCATCAGTAAGCTGAAACGGACTGGTATTGGCCATTTTGAATCATACACTATATGATCTACTATGTCAGGAATGTCAAACTGAAGAGGAATGGCTTCACATTCATCGTCAAAAACAACATTTCAAGATCTATTCTGAAGTACAGTGCTGTCAGTGATAGGATAATATCCATATTTGTACAAGGAAAATCAGTTAATACGACTATTATTCAAATTTACGTACCAACCACTAAGGCCAAAGATGAGGAAATTGAAGATTTTTACCAACTTCTGCAGTCTGAAATTGATCAAATATGCAATCAAGATGCCTTGATAATTATTGGTGATTGGAATGCCAAAGTTGGAAACAAAGAAAGATCTGTAGGTGGAAAATACAGCCTTGGTGATAGAAAGGATGCTGGAGATAGAATTTTGCAAGACCAACAACTTATTCATTGCAGATACTTTTTTCAACAACGTAAGTGGTGACTATACATGTGGACCTCACCAGATGGAAGACACAAGAATCAAATCAACTACGTCTGTGGAAGGAGATGATGGAGAACCTCTATATCATCAGGCAGAACAAGGCTAGAGGCCGACTGTGGAACAGACCATCAGTTGCTCATAAGCAAATTCAAGTTGAAGCTGAAGAAAATTAAAACAAGTCTATGAGGCCTAAAATATCACCTAGAGTATATCCTACCTAAATTTGGAGACCATCTCAAGAATAGATTTCATACAATGAACACTAATGTCTTTGAATGAGATGACATCAAAGACATCATACATGAAGAAAGTAAATGGTCATTAAAAAGACAGGAAAGAAAGGACTGAAATGGATGTCAGAAGAGACTCTGAAACTTACTCTTGAATGTAGAATAGCTAAGGCAAATGGAAGAAATGATGAAGTAAAAGAACTGAACAGAATATTTCAAAGGGTCAGCCTGAGAAGATAAAGTATTATAAGGAAATGTGCAGACCTGGAGTTAGAAAACAAAAAGGGAAGAACACATTTAGTATTTCTCAAGATGAAAGAACTGAACAAAAAATTCAAGCCTCGAGTTGCAACTTTGAAGAATTCTACAGGAAAATTATTGAACGACCCAGGACGCATCAAAAGAAAATAGAAGGAATACACAGAGTCACTGTACCAAAAAGAATTTGTTGATGTTCACCCATTTCATGAGGTAGCATGTGATCAAGAACTGATGGTATTGAAGGAAGGGGTCCAAGCTACACTGAAGGCACTGGCAAAAAAACAAGCTCCAGGGATGATGGAATACCAACTGAGATGTTTCAACAAACGGATGTAGCACTAGAGATGGTCACTCTTCTATGCAAAAAAATTGGAAGGCAGCTACCTGGCAAAGTGACTGGAAAATATCCATATTTGTGTCCATTCCAAAGAAAGGGATCCAACAGAGTGCAGAAATTATCAAACTATATACATATACTGAGAGAGACAGAGAACATACAGAACTTCTCTTCAGCCCAGGTGACACCCCATGGCATAGAGTTGGGGAAGAAGCCATTGATTCTATCCCTATGGGTTCCTTAGCATTGCTCTGACACTCCAAAGATTAATTGCAGACTTAGGGAGAGATGAGCTGTCACACCAGGGGCATAGGTGGTTCTCATGACGGATGGTTTTCATGGTTGGGCAGAAGTAAGCGATTTGAGGCCAATAGTTCATGGAATAGGGTGTGGTGGAGAAAGAGAAGAAATTGGACACCATATGATATGTGAAGTTGATTGACTGGTTTGTAGGTACATGTGAGACACTCTTCGATAATGACCCAGAAATAACTGGCTAACGTTTTAAGGTTGCTAATTCTGACAAGAAACTTAATGTTGACTAATGTCATCATAACCTTGACAGTAGCCATAGGCTGGTGAGGCTGAAGGGATTTGGGTTACACGTTGATTTTTTTTTTTTTGAACAGACTCTAGAACTCTTCTATTGTAGAAACAAGGTAAATATGCCAATAAAATATACATGACTTCATGTTTCATAGATGCCACTACAGCAAAACAAAAGTAGACTTATCATGTTCTTGTAGATAAAATCTGTTACTTATGTTTCTATAAGCAACATATATATGTTAGATTTTCTATTTCATGTTACAAATCTCGTCTCCAGTCTACATCCATTCAATAGCATTTACTTAATTTTTATTACATCTTCATGAAATAGTGCCATTGTTATTTTACAGTAAAATTTAAGTCAGCTAGATTTTAGCATCAGAGACTCATTAAGAGTGAGCAATTTGGTGCTTAATGAGTTGTTAACCCTGAGTAAATATATTCAAATAATAGAGCAATAAATTGAAATTGAATTGCATTGGGCCTGTTTTTCGTTCACTAATGTCTTCTGCAGCAAGAGAAAGTGCCACTTAAAAAGCAATTTTTGATAAAATATATTCCAGATCACTTATACTTACTTCTCACTTACTTTCCAGCTCCTTATTTGATTCTTTCTCTTAGTTATTCTGTTCCCCATTCTCTCTTAAATATTCATTATTTTGTATATTTCAAATTTTATTTTTAAAAGAAACAATATCTTGAGGTCTTTACAACAAGAATATAAACCAGAAAGGTCTTGGATAAAAATAAAAAATTTCCCTGACATAGCTCCATAAATTTGAAAGATATTACTGAATAGGTAAATAAACTAAAAGCCAAAATGTATTTTCTAACAGTGGGTTCATGGAAAGGAAAATGTGGAGCCAAAGTCTGACCTCTCAGCTTATTAGTTACCCTCTTAAACTATGGTCAATATGGTGCTTCTTATCAACATCTCAGCTCCCTGTGGCCCTCTGAATCAGGGCTGTCAACTTTACTGACACAAGTAAAATTCTATTACTGTAAGTCCCACAGAGCCTCAGGAACAATTGAAGTGCAAGACAGAATTTAATCTGTCTCATGGCTCATCAACAAAAACTGTCAGTGTAGCTCAAATAGCAGATTTATTTATTTGTTTTTTTCCTGATAAGAAACCAACAGAGTACAGCTGGGCTTTAAGATCACAGGTAGAGTTTGATGTGCCAGTGACATGAAAAAGTATCTTTTGACTCAAAAATAAAGCAGATATGAGTTGGGATCAGTTGAACAAGACAAAATATACAATTCTAAAACACTCATATGATAATAACTTATCTGACCATAACCATACTTTGATTTATGAAGCTGCAGTAGTCATGTAGATCACAAGCACATGACCAAGCTACTTGTGGATGACAATCAGTTCTATAGTAGAACAGGTAAAATGCAGAAATTTCTCAGAAGTGACATCTTGACAGGTGACAATTTTCTGAGATGAATCTGAAATGGCCTATAATTATATTTGAGCACAACTATGAGAGAAGTCACCTAGCCTGATAGATTGTCTAAGAACGTTACTACTTCAAGAGAAACTGGAATTCAAGGGCAAATAACAATAAGCATGAGAAGTCAGATATAAATAAAACTTGGAAATTCAGACTTAGATCACATCTTAAAGTATCATCATACCTGCAATTGTTTAAAAGACCTTTTCCCATTCAAGTTCTCTGCCCTACCATCAGTAGTCTATTGAATCTTGCTCACCAAGATTTGCCAGTATTTGGCAAGGCAATATGTACACATGTATGTAAAGAAGCACTGCACATGTACACTTGTGACACATCTGTCCAGGCATTGGAGACTCACACACAGAGCATTTCCACATATTCTTTCCATTTTTATATACAGACTCCTCTCTCCCCCTCTCTCTTGTCTTCTCTCTCTGAATCTGTTTCTAAAATCTATACATGCACGTTTGAATATGTATTTGAAAACGTAAAGCATATATATTCATCTTAAATAAAATTGCTGTCTAACTTTAACACATTACTAGGCTAATTTTTAAACCATGCAATTATGAAAGGTGTTGACAGCACTTGAAAGAAGCATCCAGAAAAGACACAGCACGGCAGTGATCCAAGGACTTCCTTGACAGAAGTGTGGTGAAACGACAAAGATCTCACAATGAAAGCTGAAATAAAATCTTTCCAAGAAGTCAAGGGAAGAGATACTTAATATAGTAGTGAAATTATCTTACAGAACCATTTATCCTGCTTCAATTTTTTAAAAAAACAGTAACTTAAATTTGCATAACATCTTTCATTCAGAAGAAACTAAAGCATTCTACACGTAGTTTAGCTAACTTTAAGTTATAAAGCACTGTGAAAACTGCCAATGAAATGCTGCCATATTCTGTACTGAAGACAGTAGTGGCTTTAAAAATGGCTGCCAGTGAAAAAGTCGAGGGCAACCATTCTGAGAAGAAAACGTGGAAAAAACTCAACCATGGTGAGGAGAGAATAGCACTGAAATGGTAATTAGTGTGACTGAAGCCACATTTACTAGCAGATTCACTTGAGTCTAGTGATGATAATGATTTAATATTTAATAGCATACTGCAATTTCAAGCACTATTGTTAGGCTAATTTGAAGATCTACTTTACGCCTGTTAATCAGTCAGAAAGAAATGAAATATAGAAATGTGCATGAATGACTAGTGTCAGTTTGAAACTAAGTATGAATGAATAAAATTGTCACATAAATCTTGAATTAAAAAGGATTTCAACCATACCCTCTGTTATGGATTGAATTGTGTCCCCCAAAAATGTGTGTCAACTTGGCTAGGCCATGATTTCCAGTATTGTGTGGTTGTCCTCCATTTTCTGATCTGATGTAATTATCCTAAATCATAACCTCTATGCTGTTAATGAAGCAGAATTATAGGCAGTTATGTTAATGAGGCAGGACACAATCATACACTTGTGGTATTTCTGTTATAACAGCACTAGATAACTAAGACGTCCTCTCTCAAAGAACACAAAGAGTCTGCGTCCAGATTTAATCTTAATGTTCACAGAATTCTAAGAGCCATGAAAATTGAATTAGTCTGTGTTGTGCCCTCAACCTACAATCAACACATGTTCTATATGCCTCTCTCTACCATGTCCACAGGCTTAGAGGGCCTGAAAAGAAGCATATGAAAAAGAAGGGGAGGGAGGATAGAATCCTGGATGGAGCTTTAAGATTCAGGAGGAATATTCCATGTTGGTAAATAATTTGTCTGAAATCTTTCCTTTTCCACCTTTCTTTCATTCCCCAGTATCGTGCGCTACAAAAAAGATCAGTTTAGTTTTGTTTTGTTTATTTGGCTTTTTTGTTTGTTTTGTTTTGAATGATAAATTGAGTTCTAGTCTAGGCTCTACCATCAACTACTAAGATCTTTAACAAATTATTTAACTTCATGGAGATTATCCAAAAAGTGAAGGGGACTTTGAAGCACTTACTAATGAAGATCAACGACTACAGCCTTCAGTATGAATTACACCTCAATATAAAGAAAATAAAATTTCTCAAACTGGACCAATAAGCAACATCATGACAAATGGAGAAAAGATTGACGTTGTCAAGGATTTCATTTTACTTGGATACACAATCAACACCCATGGAAGCAGCAGTCAAGAAATCAAACAACACATTGCATTGGTGAAATCCGCTGCAAAAGACCTCTTTAAACTGTTGAAAAGCAAAGACGTCACTTTGGGGACTAAGGTGCACCTCACCCAAGCGATGGTGTTTTCAATCGCCTCATATGCACATGAAAGCTGGACAATGAGTAAGGAAGACCAAAGAAGAATTGATGCCTTTGAATTATGGTGTTGATGAAGAATATTGAATATACCATGGACTGCTAAACGAGCGAACAAATCTGTCTTGGAAGAAGTACAGCCAGCATGCTTCTTAGAAGCAAGGATGGCGAGACTTCGTCTCACATACTTTGGACATGTTATCAGGAGGGACCGGTCTTTGGAGAAGGACATCATACTGAGTAAAGTAGAGGGTCAGCGAAAAAGAGGAAGACCCTCAGCGAGATGGATTGACACAGTGGCTGCAACAATGGGCTTAAGTATTACAACAATTGTGAGGATGGTGCAGCACTGGGCAGTGTTTCCTTCTGTTGTACATAGAGTCGCTACGAGTTGGAGTTGACTCAATGGCACCTAACAACAATAATTTTATAAATGAGGAAATGGAGCCCCAGGTAATTCCTTTATCATAAACTCTAGTATGTGAGTAAAGAATAGTTTTTCCTTGTTAAGGATTGTGAAGGTAAAGGAGCCATGATGGCGCAGTGGTTAAGTGCTTGGCTTCGAACCGAAGGGTCAGTGGTTCGAACCCGACAGCCACTCTATGGGAGAAAGGTAAGGCAGTCTGCTTCTGTAAAGATTTACAGCTTTAGAAACCTATGAGGCAGTTCTTCTCTGTTTTATAGGATTGCTATGGGTTGGAATTCGACTTAACAGCAAATGGGTTTTGTTTTGTTTTTGTGAGGACGATAGGGTGCTATATCCCAAATGAAAGCCTGGTTTCTTTGTCAAGCACATTTTTTTTTCTCTCTCTCTCCAAAGTATAACAATAGACTTTGAATGAATTCAAGCAGAAAATTTTTTTTTATGCTCACCTGTGAAAGATTAACTAGCACTGAAAACCAGGCCAAATCAGACTCTAAGAACAAAGTCAATGGAATGACCGACGATATATTTTTTCACAGTCGACTTCTAATAAACCTATTCAACACCTGACCACGTCAACCATTAAACAATGGACACTTCAAGACAAAACAAAACAAAAAACTATTAGTTATAGTAACTAATAACATAAAATTCAACAAGATTATTACACGTGAAATAAGTGCGCTTCACGTATTTCTGTGATTTTGCTGTTTTCAAATTATATTTGTTCAAACAAAAATATAAAACACTACATGTTCTAGATGGCAATGTACTTAAATTTGGAATCCTAATTATGATTGACTCTGTTACTAAGAATGCCAAGTATTTGGCACATACATCTCCAGGGCCTAGGGGATAGGAAAATGAAAAGTCAATTTCTTTGTTGCTATAATTAGATAAGCAGAGAGGCAGACAGTTGTACTTATTTGACGGAGCACCGTATGCTAAGCCACAAGCTTGGCTTTCATATGTCGTAAAACCAATGTGCACAGTAAGACATAGGGAAATCAGTGGTGTGTGTACACTAATAAGTCAGAAGCAGTTTTGCTGTCCACTCGTAACTCATCTTTAAGACAGAAGGAATTTCAAGATTCCACTATCTTCACTATATCCAACTTGTGTTAACAAGTGTCCTCCTAAAACTAAAAACAACATTATACTCCCATTCAGTCCCTGTCTACTTGATTGTTGTTTTTAGGTGCTGTTGAGTCAGTTCTGACTCATAGCTACCCTATGTACAACAGCATGAAACACTGCCTGATCCCGTGCCATTCTCATGATCTTTGCTATGCCTGATCCCATTGCTGCAGCCACTGTGTCAGTCCATCTTGCTGAGGGTCTTCCACTTTTTTGATGACTCTCTACCAAGCATGATGTCCTTCTCCAGGGACTGGTTCCTCCAGATAACATGTCCAAAGTATGTGAGATGAAGTCTCACTGTCCTCACTTCTAAGGAGTATTCTGGTTGTACTTCTTCCAAGACAGATGTATTCATTCTTTTGGCAGTCTATGGTATAGTCAATATTCTTTGCCAACACCATGATTCAAAGGCATCAATTCTTCTTTGGTCTTCCTTAATCATTGTCCAGCTTTTATATGCATAGGAGGCAATTGAAAACACCATGATTTGGGTCAGATGCACCTTAGTCCTCAAAGTGACTGCTTTTTAATACTTTAAAGAGGCCTTTTGCAGCAGATTTGTCCAATGCAATACATCATTTGATTTCTTGACTGTTGCTTCGATGGGTGTTGACTATGGATCCAAGTAAAATGAAATCCTTGACAAAGTCAATCTTTTCTCCATTTACCGTGATGTTGCTTATTGGTCCAGTTGTGAGGATTTCTGTTTTCTTTAGGTTGAGGTGTAATCCATCTGTAGGCTTTGATCTTCATCAGTAAATACTTCAAGTCCTCTTGACTTTCAGCAAGCAAGGTTGTGTCATCTCCATATTGCAGATTGTTAATGCATCTTCCTCCAATCCTGATGCCATGCTCTTCTTCATATAGTCCAACTTCTTGGATTATTTACTCGGCATACAGATTGAATAAGTATGGTGAAAAGATACAACCCTGATGCACACCTTTCCTGAAGCGTACTACGGTCTATAGTGGGGTTGGGAGAACCTAAGTTTCTTTTTCAAATTTCTATAAAATATTGTCATCAAGACCTCAGGGTTGCAGTACTTGTGTCCCAAATTCAACAAATCCCCAAGTCAAAATTCTGCCATTAGCTTCTGTCTGCTTTCTCTGCCACTTAATTGTCATATTGACCCCCAGCTTTCATCCCAGCTGTAATCACTTATGTAACTAGTTATTTCCCTCTAGTTGTCCAGCTAAGAAACAAAAACCTGTGTACATATGGACACCTGCAAATAAACCCCCATCTGTGGAGAGTATGATGTTTTTATTTGTGTTTTTCTAGACTCACAAGCCCCGTTTCTGGGATACCCTTAGAATAATCCATCTGTGTTATGGTTTGAATTATGTCCCCCCCAAAATGTGTGTATCAATTTGGCTGGGCCATGGTTCCCAGAATTGTGTGGTTGGCCTCCATTTTGTGATTGTAATTTTATGTTAAAGAGGATTAGGGTGGGATTGTAACACCACTTTTACCCGGGTCACATCCCTGATCCAATGTAAAGGGAGTTTCCCTGGGGCGTGGCCTGCACCACCTTTTATCTCTCAAGAGATGAAAGGAAAGGGAAGTAAGCAGAGAGTGGGGGACCTCATACCATCAAGAAAGCAGTGCCGGGAGCAGAGCACGTCCTTTGGACCGGGATCCCTGAGCAGAGAAGCTCCTGGTCCAGGGGAACACTGAAGAGAAGAAGGCCGACAGAGAGAAAAAGCCTTCCCCTGGAGCTGACGCCCTGAATTTGGACTTTTAGCCTACTTTTAACTGTGAGGAAATAAACTTCTCTTCTTTAACACCATCCACTTGTGGTATTTCTGTTAGAGCAGCACTGGATGACTAAGACAACCTGATTTTTAGATTGACATAATATATCCCCTTTCCTCAACTGCACTCTTCTCCAGTCACCTCTAGCAATGATTTTATTCACTATATATTTCCACTTGGATGTACCCATTTTACTGGAATGATGAAGGCAAAAAAAAAAAAAAAAAGCTTACACCTGGAAAATTGGCCTCAATTAAGCTCCCGGTACAATTTACTGACTCTTTGTCACCCTGGCCAAAAAAATAATTAAAATGTCCAGGAAAAAAATAACCAAGTAGTGGCCAGAAACTCTACTACTTCAAAATCTATTTTCCCAAGTAATTGATTGCAACTCTGTGATGACTTCATGGAGTTAGAACAGACATTGCTTACAGTGTACAGTACTCCAAAGATGTAATCAGCTTAATCTTTCATCTAACCATCATTATCACTGAAAGAAGGTCTATCTTTCTCCAAACATGAACAGCCTGTAATGATTTTGGAAGAATTGACTTCAGCAAGTGCCCAGTCATTTACTGGAGTGGCCTGAGTGTAAACTTCAGTTCAAGGAAAGGAGGGAGGGAGGGTAACAGTGGACCCAGACAGCAGTGGCTGTCTCCAGCAGACAATGCTATTTATCTGGGTCTGTTTTCTTCCTCGCCAAAACACACATTTCTTGACATTAATAATAAAAGTTATAGACCAAATATAATTTTCTTAGAATACAGAGGCCCATGCTCAGGACAAACGTCAAAGGAAAACAGAAAAAAAATCAAGTGAAATCCACTCAAGAAACTTATGTCTTAACAACCCCTGCAAAAAAAAGTGAAATGCCTTTCTTCCCCTGTCAATGTTAGGATAATACTAGTTACTTAGCACTCCTATGTCCAAGTTCTAAGGGCTTTACTTAGATTCTCTTAACTGATATGCAGCACCTTATGGGGCAGGTATTAGTATTTTCTCTATTTTAAGATAAGGAAACTGAGGCCCAGAAAAGTACCTATCTCATCCTTTCAACATTTATCTATATAGTCCTTTATTTAGTCACTTGGAAATTTAGAGGAAAATTAGCCTGTCTACATTTATTGTGTTGGTATCAGTGTCACTCTTTGAACTAGACTATATGTTTTCATGTTCACTTGATTTTTATGCAGAAATTTAAAGTGCAATGAGGAAGGAAAACATTCCATAAATAATATGGAATTTAATTTCAAACAACATTTGCTATTAAAGGAAATATACCAAAGACTGTCCTGTCCGGACTTTCATCATTGGCCTCTGAGAAAGACAAGAAAGTAGTTTCGTCTCTCATGTCCCTGGCAAGAGCCCTGGAAAACCAGTGAAGTTCTCTTGAATCATTAGCCTCATCAATGATATGCATAGCCCTGTTGCTATTCATTCATTCATTCCTTCACTCATTTCTTTGTCTCTTCAGTTAACAAGTATTATTAATTCGTAAAGATCAAAATCAGTGTCAGGCATTGTGGTGGACATAAAAATTATACAAGAAGTCATGAGCTGTGAAAAGAACATAGGATATAGTCAGAAGTCCAGTATTTTCAAATCTGGATCTAACAGTTATCAAATTATTTAGTCCCTTTTGAGCTTCCATTACTTTACCGGTGAAACTATGGATAATAATTATACCTTCTCACAGGTGTGCTTTAGAGATCAAATGAAACTATTTGAGAAAAATCTTTGATGTGCTCCAAAATAAATACACTTGCAGATTAGTTATATTCCTCTGACATGACCATTCTAGAGGGATTTAGAATTAGTTGGTAAGAAAAAAAAAAAACCTCATACATGAATAAAGATAACTAACCAGCCAGCTTTTGTTATTGGCCTTAGCTGTCATCGAGTTGATCCCACTCATGGCGATCCCACACATAACGGGACAAAATGCTGCCCAGTCCCGTGCCATCCCATGATTGGTTGTGGATTGGATCACTGCAATTTATAAGATTTTATTGTCTGATTTTCCGAAGTAGATCACCAGGTCTTTCTTTCTAGTTCATCTTAGTCTAGAAGCTCCGCTGAAACATGTTCAGTATCCTAGCAACATGCAAGCCTCTACTGACAGATGGATGATGGCTTCACATGAGGTGTGTTGGCCGGGAATCAGCCCAGGTCTCTGCATGGAAGGCAAGACTTCAACTTCTGAACCTCCACTGTCCCCACACCAGCACCAGCCAATCAGTAAGTGTTCAATGAAGGGTTCAGTCATTAAGGGTTTTAGGAGTTTAGGGTAAGGGACAAATAATCTCCAGCTAGGGAATTATTCTTTGACTTTGGATTTAATATAAGATTAAGATAAGTGGGAAAATGAGGAAGATATACCAAAGAAACAAACAACAATAACAAAAAGACGTGAACAGAAACAATGAGGCAATAACTACGGCACACTGTGGGTTTGGGTAATGCCCGTAAACCTTTTGGACTAGAAAGGAGAGCTGGAGGGAGTTAAGGTGGACATGTTGGTTAGAAGAGGATTATGAGTAATCTTAAACACACGTTAAGGAACTTGGGAAATGTTTTACAGGTAAACAAGAAATGCTGAAGGTTTTTGAAGAGATAGGATCAAAGCTGATCTTTGGTAGATGAGTCTGGCGACTTGTACAGGAGAGGCTGGAGGAAAGGAGAGATGGAGTCAGAGAATCAATGGGGAACCTTATCACAAGAGCCAAGATTTGTAGCACTGTGTCAAAAGGTGTTTTCTATTTTGGCGAAACCAGGGACATGCAAACGCTAGGTAAATTGGTCAAGGTCAAGGTCAGTTCCAGCCACATGTCTGAAGCAGGACTGCCCCGAGAGTTGACTGATTGCTGCACCCTTCACTGTGGAGGAAGAAAAAGAAGACAAGAGGGCTTCCCACTGCCTGGAAAAAGTGTCCAGATCAGAGAGCAGAGAGAAAAATCTCCCGACTCCAGCCCCTGCTCTCTGAACAGACTGGTAGACACGATTATACCTGGGTGAGGATTCATGGTGAACCAATTTTTCGCAGACTGAAAACAAGATTTATAGTTGTTTCCAAAAACAAAAGTAGTCAGAAGGGATTAAGCCCACATATATATATTTTTCCTTATACTGCTCACACCCCTCCCAACTTGCATTTCATTTCACTTTCCTTCTGTCCATATTCTGGAATGAATAAGAGTGATTCCACTTGGTTTTTCTCCACTTTGATCAGCATCAAGAGACTCTTTTAAAAGCTACAGTAGAATAACAAAAGCCGAGCATATCCTGCACTAACTGAACTTTAAGGGAGTTCAATGATGCTCTTCCCACACACCAAAGAAACAGATAAAATGGACCAAGCTATTTATAGCCACCTTCCCATTTATAATAATCCTCCATTTAACTAGGATTGTAAATAGCACCAGAGAATGCTCTGCAGCAATGCAGGAATAAGCCCAGTCCCTCCCCAGAATGTAACTTACACTGGGTAAGGAAAGGATATGAGGAAGTGACACAGTTCACACAGGTCCTTGAATTATAAGGGAAAAACCATAATCTTTTGTGCTGCAGTAAAGAGAGGACTGAGTTTAATAAGTTGAAAAATTTAATTCTGCTCTCTCTCCACAGTACTAAACAATGTCACTGATAAAAAACTCCACCCCCCAAAACATTTTGTTGGTCAAACGTCTAAGTATTTGGTGCAGCCACTGTTGAGTTTTCATATGTACGTAAGTTTAAATTGGAGTCTCTGAGTGGTGCAAATGATTAACACACTCAGCTGCTAACAGAAAGGTAGGAAGTTCAAGTTCACCCAGAGGTACTGGAAGAAAGGCCTGGTGATCTACTTCTGATAAGTATGCCACTGAATACCCTATGGAGCACAGATCTACTCTGACACACATGGGGTCACCATGAGTCGGGGCTGACTCGATGGCAACTGGTTGGTTGATTTTAACTTTCAAATTCACACATTTTTATTACTTTTAATTTAATAACTATTGTATTCTACATGTAAGTTAATTCAGAGAACTCCCAAATATATCATTAGCCCCCAACCTCCAGGAACTCAACTACATGCATTTATTTGGAAAGTAAATTTGAAATGTTTCAGAAAAATTAGCATGTGCTTTAGGTGCAGTTTGTATCTCCAAACCTGCGGTACTATATATCCCAGCGTGTAAATAATACATTTGAAATAAAATGGGACGGCGCAATGATTGTAAAGACAAATTTTGTCATCCTATGTAACAACTTGAATTTCTAACTTGTTTCTGTTGTTCTCTCACTCAGTTAAATAGAGGGAGAACTATGTAGCATAATATTTTTGTTTGGTATGTTCAAATTTTAGGTTGTACGTGAAATACTTTTACTGAATTTGAGTAATATATTTAAATTTCGTATTTATTCTTCTAATTTAATTGTGAATTCTTTTAAAATTAAAGAACAAATCAAAAGTATAATGAGAGTTACTAATCATTATTACATTACATGATTGTTATAGAAAATAATTTTGTCATGGAAGGGAGGGAAATAGAGGAGAGTGATCCACTAAGGGTCAGATACTCTAGGTTTGCCACTGGACACACAGATATTGGTTTAAATTGGTTTGAGGGGATTTTGCTCCCTGCAAACACACTTGTCCTGACTAAAATAAAAAGTTCAAAAACTTCCTTTCTTTTTGCGTTGTCTCAAGCTATGGAAGTAAGAGCACATATCCTATTCCTGCCATTTGGAAATTATGGATTTGATGAGATGTTTGGAGAAAAGGCTAAAATGTGAAGCATAAGGATTATGGGTCTTTTGCCAAGAGTCAGCAAGATAAGAACACAGATACTGAATGTGTTGGCTTTATAAAGTTAAAAGGTGACCCCGTGTAAGGAAACACACTTCCAGGACAAGATGACAGCTCTTCTATTGGACATTAGGTGAGTATGGGACATCCTCACAGTTCTGGTCTCCAAAGAAAAGCATCATGCTGGCTCTGCATTGACCGTGTCCTTTAAGCATACACCATATGTTTATCTGCCACCAGTAGCATATCCATTCATTCATTTACTCACTCAATCAATACAGACATACGGGACACTTGCTTTGTGTCAGGTCTTATACCTGAAGACACATAGATAAATAACACAGGATCACTGCACTTGAGGAGCTGATTATCTAGTGAGATATAACATTACACACACACACACAGACACACACAAATAATTATACAGTGCAGTAATTAAAGTATGTGCAAAGTGCAATGGTGTATCTCAAGTTTAAAGCATGTAAGTCTGAAGAGGTGAGTCACTGACTTTATAGACGAGGTAATATTTGAGCTGGGTTTTTTGAATAATAAATGGGAATAAAAGGAAGAAAGGGTAAAATCACTGATAATGTAGCAAAACTGAAAAGAGTCCAAATTATCAATACGAATACATTTAAGGGACTGAAAAATAGAGGCTATAAAAAAAAAGAACCCAAATAGACTTACTTAGTTATCTGAGGAATGCTAATGGTTGATGATAAACAATTGCCTCAATGCTATTGAGAATATGACGAGAAGGAACAGGCTTTATTATAATAGAAAGAACTGAGATGAGACATTCAGAAGAATATCTTAAGACTTATCTGAAGACGCATAAACAACTACTGAAAAACTTAAAACATAAATAAGTGTCACATTTCTGAAAAAGTTTGGGATAATATAAGAAATGACTTTGAGCTGCCTTTGGATTCTGGGAGTCCAAAAGATAGAGGCTTGGGATAAAAACAGCAGGTAGGAGAGCAAGGAGGCTCTGATATGAGTCAGAATCCAATCCATGGGAGGCCAACGAAACTGAGCTTGCACAGATAGGAGTTGACAGCCGGACCAGAAGGCTGCCTTCTGTCCGAAACCAAAATGAGAACAGACTGATCTTTCCATTTGGATCCTGGGTTGGGATACCTTCTCCTCCACCCAATCATTTTGCCACATGACTTTTCAAATAAACAAATCACATATCATTTAAAAGTTGTGATTTTTCTACTTCTTTTAAGCAACTTGCACTCTGACATTTGTGCCCTACATATGTGAGCTTCTTCAAATCACCACAATCACTGTTGTGCTGTGGTGTCTGTTATTTATATCCTCTGCTGTTGTGGTATCTGTCTTTCTATGTTTGCGTTAAATGCATAAATGAAAGGGAAGAGTATTCAGGAGGGCTTTTGACCTTAGCTGCTTTCACCTACATATATATTTATACATAGCAGGCAGAGATTGGTGGAGGGGTGTGTGTGTGAATAATGGCTTCAGAGCTTTTGGGAAAATGCATTTTTAACTTATTTCTGCCTCCTTCTTTACCGAGATCAAATAAGTGGATAATGCCAGAGAGACGGGCGCCATCCCAGCAGCCTGAGAGAGAAGCAATTACACATTCTTTTGCTCTCTCCTTGAAATCCTCACAGATAAGAAGAGTACCATTTTGGCAGCACCTGCTGCCGCTAGTTTTTTGGACTTTCCCAGAAAGAAAGCAAAGTCTAAGTTAAGGAAAAAAAAAAGAAAAATAGCTTAACTTGGCCAGCTGATCAATTTTACAGCAGCCTCCTGCAGCAGACGGGCTACTGTATCTGAATCATATCTTCCCCCCATTCTGCATTAAAAAAAATAGACATAGCCTCAGATATATATCGTCAAACACTTAAGCAATAATTTCACTGAGGGGTAGGGATGGAAAGCAGGTATTGAAAGCCATCACTGACATGGAAGGGGGACCAAAATCACAGGAAATTCTGCTCAAGAGAGAAAAATAAAAGTATACTCAGTGAAAGTTGAGACCTAGGAAGAAACAAGTACTTTGATTTTGCTTTGTTTTATTTATTATAATTATTATTTTTATTTATTTACTTATTCTTGCTAAATATTACATGGTGTCTTTTCTTCAGTCATTATTGCACCTTTGTTTAAAAAAAAAATCCAGTACATTTTTAACTTTGAAACATTATCTTCCGTCTTCCTTGAGCATCTCTCCCTTTAGTACGATGGTGTATTACTCTTATTTCTTATTTCATTTTCTTCTTCTTTCCTCTGAATCTACCCACCTTTGTAATTATATTTTGGAAGAAATTGCTTACGCCTTGAGTTCTTGTTTTCTCCACCATTCTCCAATCTTCTACTGATTTCTTGGATTCAAAGCCCCAAGAGGGTAGGCAGCGGGCCTATGAAGTTTTCTGTTTCAGTAGCAAACTCAGGGCCATGCACAATTAGGTACTTAATTGCTTTGTGATGACTATGATTGATGATGTTTTCCACATACACTAATTCCAGTGAGAAGTACACTTCCCCTATCAGACGGACTGCATACAAATGACTACTCCAAAAACAAGACTTCAACAAAATACTTTTAGGAAATACAGTCTTCAAATTTCTACTAGAGGCAAATTTCACCAAAAATAAAAGGAAAAACAAAAACCAAAAAAAAAAAAAAAAAAAACCAGAAGTCAATTGGTGGCACACCAGTTTTATAATCTACTTTTTTAAAGCAAGAAGGTCACATTGACTGGGGAGTTGGGGAGCAATTCTAGGTACTAAGTTATACACCTTACTGCGTTTTTGTGGTCATATTAACTAATTCTCTGAGTCTCAGTTTCTTCATTTGTAAATTGGGATAGAACACTTTGCCTTGTAATGTTTTAGAATATGTGAGCACACTCTTCAGCATTCCTTCCTTCAAGAGGTGAAGGCTATTTACAGGCTTCTTGAATGTGAGCCAGACTTAGTGACTCACTTCTAGTGACTAGAATCTAGCAGAAGTGATTCTGACTCCTAAGGCTAGGTCATAAAAAGAAATGCTTTTACCTGACTCTTTTGGTTCACTCTTCCTGGGGAAGGCCAGCAACCATGTCAGAGGATACTTAAGCAATTCTATGGAGAGGCCTATGAGTGGAAGAACTGAGGCTTCCTGTCAATGGCCAACACCAACTTGCCAGGTAGGTGAGTGCACCACTTTGGAAGTGGGTCGTCCAGTTCCATCAAGCCTTCAGATGACTGCAATGCTGGTGGACACTTTGACAGCAACCTTATGAGAGATCCTGAACCAGAACCACTGAGCCTAGCCACTCCTGAATTTCTGACCAACAGAAACTGTGAGAGATAATAAATGTGTATTGCTGTTTTAAGCCACTAAGTTCTGGGGTGTTTTTTTTTTTTAATTGTTGTACTTTAAGTGAAAGTTCACAATTCAAGTTACTGTCTCATACAAAAATTTATACATACATTGTTATGTGACCCAAGTTGCTCTCCCTATACTGTGACAGCACACTCCTCCTTTCCACCCCTGATTTCCCATGTCCATTCAACCAGCTCCTGACCCTCTCTGCCTTCTCATCTCACCTCCGGACAGGAGCTGCCCATTTAGTCTCATGTATCTACTTGAGCTAAGAAGAACACTCTTCATGAGTATCATTTTATGTCCCATAGTCCAGTTTAATCTTTGTCTGAAGAATTGGCCTTGGGAATGGTTTGAGTTCTGAGTTGACAGAGAGTCCGGGGGCCATGCTTTCTGGGGTTCCTCCAGTCTCAGTCAGAGCATAAACTCTGGTGTTTTTACTAGAATTTGAGTTCTGCTTCCCACCCTTCCCCGCTCCATCAGGGGCTCTCTGTTGTGTTCCCTGTCAGGGTGGTCACTGGAGGTAGTTGGGCACCTTCTAGTTCTTCTGGTCTCAGGCCGATGCAGTCTCTGGTTTTTGTGGCCCTTTCTGTCTCTTGGGCTAATACTTTCCTTGTGTCTTTGGTGTTCTTCATTCTCCTTTACTCCAGGTGAGTTGGGACCAATTGATGTATCTTAGATGGCCACTCGCTAGCTTTTAAGGCCCCAGATGCCACTCACCAAAGTAGGATGCAGAACATTTTCTTAATAAACTTTGTTATGCCAATTGACCTAGATGTCAACTGTGGTAATTTTTTACACAACTATAACTAATTAATACAACCCTTTTCTCATAGTATCATTTTGAAGATCAAATAAGGTAACATGTAAACCATCTAGTGCATGATAGTAACTGAATGAATCTCGGTTCTTTACTTCTATTTGGCAGTGATCACATGATTATTACTGCACTAATTCCATAGATATTTCTTAGTCCAGCAATTTCGTGACATATAAGTAGAACCCTGCCAAAGCTAGGAGAGGAACACGTCTATGTAAGTTTAGCCTAAGGTCTCTCTTGTGTATTCTATCTAGGTATTTCACTTAATATATTGTTATGTCTATTCCAATGGCTTCCAAAGTTCTATTTGAAAAGAAGATAGCACATGATTAAGAAAAGAAAGAAGCTGAGTATGAGATTTAGCTAATTATCTCAGGCCTGTCAAGAAAAAAATAAAACAAAGAAGGAAAACAATCCATAGAGTTAGAAAGCTCCAGTAATAATACTGTCAATAACAAAATTAATTAGCAGCCACTATAAAAGGCATCTGACAGTACGCTAGATGCTTAACATGGAGTATCTCATTTAATCATACTTAATCGTACATAAGGTAAATACTACTATTATGATCTATTTACAGGTGAGAAAACTGCAGCCCAGAAAGGTAGAATACTTTTTGTAAGGTTACATTGATAGTAAGTGGTGGAACCCAGGTAGTATGAACCAAAATTCAGCACTCTTAACCTTTATGCTATGCCATCTCCTTGAGAAAATGGCGGCAAAACAAACATCCACCTTGGAGAGAAAAAAGTAAGAGATTTTCCAGCAAATTTTGCATTGTTGGGAGTATATTATCATAGTCTAGACTAGTTTTACTATTGAATATTTGTTTATTTATACTCCTACAATCCTTCTATAACTCCAGTCGACCCTGGGATTGTGTTTAATGTTTACTTTTATACTATGTAAAATGTGTGACTTTGGTAAGAAAAAAGTCTTGATGGCAAAATAGTTTCCAGAGTTAGCCATACACATCAGGGTGAATTTGCACTATAATGATACATTATTGTTGTTCTGTGCTATTGTTATTAATAATATGTCTTGTTATCACACTGATGTTCTAACAGAGATTGGACTTGATTTGAAACCACTTGATATTCTGTACCATATTTTCAGCCTGGCCTTCAAGCTGTAGAGGGAATTGATAAAGGATTACAAAATTGGATAAGCAACTGCATCATGGACATGGCAACCCTCCAAGACAACTTCATTATCATCTATAATCCTTATGAATGGCCAAGTAACCACAAAAATAAATGTCTGAGAACACCAGAGTTTCCATACGGTCCTCTTAAGAAAGTGATGCACAAAAACCACAAAGCAAAGGGTTGACATCCTTCTCATAGCCCTTGAGGAAACCCTGGAGGTGAATGGTCCATAAACTGGAGCAGCTAAGGTTGGCCATGGCCTTCACGGTGCTGGTCCATGAGCGGTTTGCGGAAGTTCTGAATTAGTTTCTAACCGTTACAAGTCAGGAGTTTCCATACAAAATTCCACATGTCTAGATTATTTTTGAAAAACTCAAAATTGAAAAATCTTCAAAACTGTCCCTGCATGACAATTGGCTGGAGCTGAAAAGCAGTTGCCAACCTAAAGAGCTACCTGCTCTCCTGTTCCCCTCCATCTCCACCACTCCCTGTTGTGTTATACCTGCCCTGGTACCTTCTTTTACATCACCTGTTACACCCTTTTAGGCATCTGGATTTGTGACTCTCAAATAATACTGAAAACTGCATGGTGACAGACTATATAACTCTTCCAGCCTAGTGCCTAGCAGATGTAAGCTGAAATAATAATTGTTAAATGACAGAATCTAGATCTCTCCCTTCCCTTACACATTCTATTCCTAAGCATTTGAACCAGAGGTACATGGTATCTAAATGTGTCAAAGTGATTTAAAGAAAAAAAAATCTGACTGAATCAATCAGAACTACGGGAATTTCTTACTGGGGAGAAGAGTTGAACATGCCTAACTGAAAAAACAAAACAAAACTCAACCAGCTTCATAGAGACTTGATCATATAACATGCTAATAAAACTGGCCTCTAGCCATCTTGAGTTATTTACCCAAATACCTGATGTTGTTTCACGCCTCTGGATCTTAGTACATGTTGCTCCTTTTGAATGGTTCCTTTATGGTCTGATCAACACTTATTCATCTTTAGATTGAAAAGGCAATACCTCATCCATGTCATCCTTTGCCAGAAGCCACACTCCAATCGATAGACAAACTCATCTGCCTTCCAGGTTACCGCTTTTCCTTTTAAAAAAATATATGGGGCCCTGGTGGCGCAGTGGTTAAGAGCTACATCGGCTAACCAAAAAGGTCGGCAGTTTGAATCCACCAGCTGCTCCCTGGAAACCCTATGGGCAGTTCTACCCTGTCCTATAGGGTCCCTATGAGTCAGAATCAGCTCGACAGCAACGGGTTTGGTTTTCTGGTACACATATTATGACATCTGTCATATACAATTATTGATTTACATGTCTTTCTTGTAGAATGTTAGCTTATAAAAGATAGAGTTTGCATGTCATTTATCATTGTCCCCAATGCCTAGCACAGAGTCTGGTACATAATAAGTACCCAGTGAACTTGATTTCTACTTTGCTCTGACAACTCAAAAAATGAGTCCAGATAATCCTACTATTTTTGGAGTGCAGTTGGCCTGGGTAGGGTTGCTCCTTGGATGTGTCATCAAAGACTATGGTGTTAGGAACTTTCACTGTGAACACAAGTGTACTAATGGGGAGAATCGGCAAGTTACATAGATGCCTGCCTGGCTCCTGTGGAGAAACGAAATTGATGAGAATTAAAGATAAATCCAAGATAATTGATTGACACTGTAACTGAGAGCTCTGAAGAGCAGTAGAAAATGAAATCTAATGTTACAAATACTTATAATTTACTCTAGGGATTCTCTGGGGATACTACTGTGGTATTTTAAGTTTTACTAAGTGACCAACTGTCCTATTTGCCCTGTCACTATTAAACAAGAGAGTTTCAAGGGGTTTACATAAGACATAGAATGTGTGTGTGTGTGCATGTGTGTGATGCAAGTAATGAAGCAGAATAGGATCTACAGAAGACACCACTAAAACTTATATGTAATAACCTACAGTTCCAACTTGAGAGTTTTATATGATTTAAAATAAGCACGAATTATCATGATACCGTAACCATCTTCAGAATTCAATAATCAACTGCTCAGCTTGCATTGCTTTAATAATCATCATTTAGACCTTACACAAAAGAGAGCCCTTATTCATTCCATAGAGGGAAATCAGTTGAGAAATAGTCCACTGAGTCCTGCTGGCAGTGATCCACTGAATGATGGCCTATGAATTTGGTAAGTTCAACTGGAGGGTCACAAGGTTTCTTCTAAATCTTATCTTCTATGCTTCTATCAGGGTAATGATGACCACCTTCCCCTAGAATTCGTTGGGCTCTGGACTCAATCATTAGGAATTTTGCACTGTTGAATTGAACATGTTCATCTATACTTCTTCCTCACCTAAACACACATACACACACACACACACACACACACACACACACTAACTACAATTATTTTTTGCAACTAAGCTATCTTTCAGGACTAAAAGTGAAAACTAGTAACACCAATTGCCTCCCCAGAGTTTCGATCCATTGGGGAATTATCTTCTGGGTCACTAGATCAAGAGATTGGCGACAAAGTCAAAGACAGGGTAACCTTTACAGAAGCCCATTTATTCTCAGGTGAAGATGCTCCCCAGAAGTCAGCATGAAGCCGCCTGTCTTCATTTCTATAATCACTCATGGATGCCATTATCTGTTTTAGTCATAGATAATCAAGGTGGTTATATATATTTTTTAACTTGTATTACTATACTTTCTAGTGTCTTTTGTGTTTAAATGGGGCATTTTAAATGGTCCTATCTCTCTCTAAGCAAGGGCAATGACTGGCAATATCAATGAAGTTTTGCCTTGCATAAATAAACATGGGATTTTGTTCACTGTCTTGGGTTAGAAAATGTCCATTTGATTAATAAAAGTTAGCCCATGTTAATATGTCAATCTTTTCACAGTCACTAAACCATGTCATAACTTATATAAGGTTTCTGACATGTATTACACTCATCCATTGGATGGCAACTTTCTATACCAGCATTTGGATATTCGTTTAGGAGAGAATGGATGAATAGAATTGTACCAATGATCCCTGATGAGTTTAAATGAGGGATTCAGGGCCTAAATGGGTCTGAAGACTTTCAGAGTCAGCATCTGGGAGTCTGCCCTGCATAGGTTGTTTGATATGAGGGGAAAAAGGGCCCATGCAGCTCCTGTGATACAAGTGAGCAGATGAGCCATTTAAATACCTCTGAACTTTGGAAGTAGGGATGGGAGACTTGGCTTTGTGACCTTAAAGCCTATCTACATTCACCTTCTTTTTTCCTTTATTCAAGGATCCCTGATGGCTCAGTGGTTAAGTGTTTGGCTGCTAACCAAAAGGTTGGTGACTGGAACCCACCAGCAGCTCTTCAGGAGAAAGATGTGGCAGTCTGCTTGCATAAAGATGATAGACTTGGAAACCCTATGGGGCAGTTCTACCCTGTCCTATAGAGTCACTAAGAGTTAGAATCAACTTGACGGCAGTAAGTTTGTTTTGGGGGTCTTTCCTTTATTCAGACAGGTGCTAATACCAGCACATGGAAAAAACACCCCATGGAAGAATGAAGAAAACTGAAGACACAAGGGAAAGATTAGTCCAAAGGACTAATGGACTGCAACTACCACAGCCTCCACCAGACTGAGTCTGGTACAACTAGATGGTGCCCAGGTACCACCACCGACAGCTCTGACAGGGATCACAATAGAGAATCCTGGACAGAGCTGGAGAAAAATGTAGAACAAAATTCTAACTCACAAAAAAGACTGGCTTACTGGCCTGACAGAGACTGCAGAAACCCTGAGAGTATGGCCCCTGGATACCTTTTAGCTCAGTAATGAAGTCACTCTTGAAGTTCACCCTTCAGCCAAAGATTAGACAGGCCCATAAAACAAAATGAGACTAAAGGGGCACACTAGCCCAGGGGAAAGGACTAGAAGGCAGGAGGGGACAGGAAAGCTGGTAATAGGGAACCCAGCTTCGAGAAGGGAGAGTGTTGATATGTCATGGGGTTGTTAACCGATGTCACTAAACAATATGTGTACTAATTGCTTAATGAGAAGCTAGTTTGTTCTGTAAACCTCCTCTAAAGTACGATAATAATAATTAAAAAAAGACCCCATGGGTGGAAGGTTACCATGAGGAGGAAAAGAGCCCATCTGGACCAAGAGGATTTCTGTAGGCAGATAGAATGAGGCCCGGGGAGGTAAACAACTTGCCAAAGGCCACCCCTGAAAGACTTTACAGAGCACGAGCTTCCTGAAACCCATGTCTGAGTGCCTTAGCCACTTCTGGTATCCTGCATGCCATGCTGATCTTGTCCCCCCAAAGCAGAGGGGTCTGGGGTGGGCTGAACCCAGTGCTCTCCCTCCTGTGTTCCATCTTGTCCAGCTCAGGTCTCAACAGACACTGTCCTCACCTGCCCTGTGTCCCACTTTGATCAGAAATCAGGCAGGCTGACTGAGCACTGACACCCTCAGACAAAGCATTTAATTTCTAACCAATGAGAAAGTAGCACTACTTTCTCAATAAAATATTTAAAATAGAATTAGAAGCAGAAATATTGTTGAAGAAGGAATAAGAAGATGGGGAGGAGGAGGAGGAAAAGAGAAGGAAGAGGAGGGTGAAGATTCTATAAGTGAGTGCCTGGTGTGGACTACAGTAGTGACCAGGGAAAAGAGAAAGGTGTGTTTTTTCCACAGCTAAAACCCAGCATCTGGCTAGACTTCTATGGAGAATGATCTTTTCTCCATTTCTGTGGAGAACTCCACTTGGCTTTGAAAGGTTCAATCTCATTTTGGTCCCTGGAGGACTTCCAGTTTGGAGCGCATAGGAGGCAGCATTTTCCATGAAAGAACATTCTCATGGCAGACTACTTCATTGACAATTATAAATCCAAGTGGATTGATAGGAAGCAGCCATTAACAAACAGGCCAAGAGGAAAAAACACATGAACAGACCAATTGTTATCTAACGTGGAAAACTCTGAGGCTACCTGGTAATATCTGCGGTAGGTGGGAAGAAGGTTGGAAGGAAATTTGAATTGGAGGCCAAGGACTTAGAGTCATGGCAGTAGGGATACTGATCCAGTAAATGTTAAAGATTAAAGCTTTATACCTATAAACTAGCAAGACCCTGGGATACTAGGGGATATGTCCAGTCTGATAATGCTTATAGATGATTGTTCCTTTTTTAGTACATTAAAATATATGTGGGGCAGTGATGATTCAGTGGTAGAATTCTCACCTTCCTTGCAGGAGACTTGGGTTCAATTCCTGGCCAATGCATTTCACGTGCAGTGCAGCCACCATATATCTATTAACAGTGGTTTATGTGTTGCTGAACAGGTTTCAGTGGAGCTTCCAGACTAATAAAGACCAGGAAGAAATGCTTGGCAATCTACTTCTGAAAATCAGCCAATAAAAACATTATGGATCACAATGGTTTCATCTGCCACCAATCATGGGGATGACGTAGGATCAGGCAGCATTTTGTTCCCTTGTGGATGAGGTCACCATAAGTCAGGGGCCGACTCAATGGCAGGTAACAATAACAACAAAATACACGTAAACCTGCTTAGAATTCTCTCTCAGTATCTCTCAAAAACTTTCTCTCCCTCTCTCTCACACACACACACACACAGAGCTTTGGCCCATCTAAAACACCTTTAGTTTTTAGTTCCTCCATTCTCCTGTCCCATTTTTGGAAAAGCACAAACCACTAGAGGGTACCATGGGGGGACCTGCACATTTTAAAATAGAAGTCAAAATTCACCCCCAGATCTTTCATAGTAATTTTTTTAAATAGATCAGTATCATCCGTCCTGATTAGAATGAGCACAGAAAATCTGGCGATGCAGTGCCTATTTGTTCTTTCCCTTAGGAAAAAGGAAGCTTTTCTCTAATGGTTTTCTCCGCTAGTGCAAGTAAACAAGGCAGTGAATAGATGGATGTTTTTCCCTCCTAAACCACAAAGCTATCTAGCTTTATGCTTATAGAAGGCATGAGTATGTTTTCAGGACAGTGGCCATAGGGATTGCTCAGCAAGAGGTATGTGGCTAGGATAGGGACAGCATAAGAAAAAAAGAGAGAGAGAATATGCAGCTAGACAAATAGCCTTGCAGAAACCAGCAGGTGTTTCTTCAGCCCTCCAGTACTAAATGTTAGTGTTTTTCCTTTTTTCTTTCATTTCTTTTTATAATTCTGACATCTAAATCTTGTCTGACATCTCAAAGTCAGAACATTCTGAAAATACCCATTTATTTTTTAAGTCTAAGAGCCACAATCACATGTTTAAAAATGCACCCCACAAACATAGCAATTTTGAGTTCAAGGAATGCTCAGGAGTTGGATTACTCTAGGACACAATTACTTTCACATCTGTCCTCCTAGCCAAATGGCCACTGAGCACAATTATCAGCCAATTTTCTTCTGACCATCACTCCTCACTTCCATTTCAAATGGCGTTTGTGACTAAGAGGTGTCCTTACGCACAGTAGAAGCAATTTGTTCCCTCTGATGGAATTTCAATATGAATAACAGTAGTGGAACACCATGCCACCCATAAAACAGGTTACTCCCTTCATCATATGAGTCATAGACTGGGCACTGAATCATTGTGTTGCAATCCTCACAGGAAACAATATTTGGTTCATTACTAAAAACCACAGGAAGAGCCTCCCAGCTCTGGCTAAAATGCAGCCATCTAGAAATATTATGGAAAATGATATTTGAGTCTTTTAAACATTCTGCTTGGCCCTAATAAGCTGTTTCTGTCAGAACATCTTCTGAGGTGCTAGCTTGGTGAACCTATGTAGACTGAGTAAAACTGAGGCCAAAATATATTTGTTTGGCATGTTCAGAATCTACAGTCCATGTATCTCATGTATCATCATATATCCCTGAAAGTTCTAAGCACTTTGCCCACTGGGAAGGCTCAGTACATATTGACTAGAGAGAAAGATGCTTCATTCTTCTGACATTGCTAGAAAATGAGTGAAGTTCCACCTAAGTGATTTTTCCAGATAACTGAGGGTAGATTATAGATAAAACCTGGATATCCCTCCCTCTGAAGCAAAATCAAGGGCTCAGCTCTAACCAGACATAAGAACACTCTTGTTTCTTAAAAAGAGATGAAAGCACTGTGGAATACCTGGTTATTATTTGCACTGCATCTTGTGGAAAATAAATGGTGAATGAAATCTTTTTGATGCATCGCTTTCTCTTTGTGTACTTCAGCTCCATTTAATTGTCATAAAAACAATCAGAATATGCTCTAGCTCCCAACATCGAGGCATCCCTATTTAGCGAAGGCTCTAGAATAGGTTGCATCCTTCATATGGTCTAATTTTTCATCTACCTCTGCCCCATGTCTTGATCACAGTCCTAGAACTGAACGCACTACAAATTCTGATCAGTCTGTGATTAACCTCTGAATTGTTATCACCTTATAGTGAGTATTTTGTGGATGACTAGCAGGTCTAGTGGTTCCAGATTTTCAAATGTGGACCCAGAAAGTTCACATATGTGGTTAACAAAACATATTACAGCTTAAATGTTTAAAAGTAGTTAAAAATTTTACAGTTTTTGTTTTTTTGTCTACCAAAATAGCTAAAGTGATAATAATAGTAGTAATATGATAATAATAATAATAATAAACAACCAAAGAAAGAAAAAGCAAATCACACCAAACACGGAAGTAGAAATCAGCAGATGTTCTAACAGCCACACATCAAGAGCAAATAATAGTTAAATATTGTTAAGTGAAGAAAAATAACATTCAGAGGCAAGAGCCAGGGGAATTTGGTAGACAGATTGTAATTAGCAATTACCTAAACTGGATCATGTCCAGGACATAAGGGCTAACATCACCTCTACCATTCTAAGAGGTACCCTGGGATTCTTAATAAACTAAAGTAATTAGGAGCCCCCATCCCTGCTTTATTTCCCATTAACATATGGAAAGCCATTCCTGTCTTGTGCCCAGAGGTCAATTCTGATCAGCACAGATAGTTTTTTTGCAAAAATACAAAATATGTTATTTTTCATGTATGTCATGTACTGATTCCAAAGTCTAATTTCAAATTTGTGCCAATATGAACACAAGTTAACCAGGATCATATTTAAGGGAATTATGTCATTCAAGGGTCAAGAAAGTCATTGTCAAACTTATAGCTTAAACAAAATTACAGGGTGACACCTTAGTGCATTACTTTGATGCCACCTTATACCCACAAAGGGAGAGCTACAGAGGGCACAGGAATCAGCAAGGTTCAGGGTAGAACTAGTATGCTAATTACTTGCAAATCATTATGAGATCCTTAAAGCAGGACCTCTATAAGCAACAGTTTTGTTATGAGTTGACATTATTTTAAATTAATAACCCTTTTTCTTTAAAGGTAATATGTAATTATTACCAATGAAAACATGTATTTCCCTTCAATTAAACTACACTACTGTGTTTTCAATGCCCATAGACAACATTAGGAACATCATGATGGTATAATGACAACTAATTCATCTCACACTGCTAGAGAATAAAGTGTTCCAACTGAGTGATTTTTACAGATAACTGAGGGTTATCTACATAAACTTTTTCTTTATGTTGGAGTGAGTGAAAATTAATAAATTAAATTTTCAAATATTTATTGAACACTTAACCACATGAAGGGCCCTGAGCCGGAGGCTGTGTTTAAAGTGGATTACATACTGAAAATGATTTAACCCTGGTGATGTATGGCTGGGCATTTATTATTGTATGATTCTGTAATGCAATTAAGCCCCCAGGGCCTTCTGAGTTATAAAGGATTAGTTGTTCCTGTAATACATGTTTCTCTATGGGGGTAAAAATCACAGCAAAATTTAGCTTTAACAGTTTACATCAGTAGAAACGCTGAGGGAAACTTCAGGGTTTGGAAAAGAAGAGAATTCAGTATTAACTGAGAAGTGGTAATCAATCAGGAAGAGAAGTGAAAAGGGGGCAGACGTAAGCTCTTCAAAGGGAACTAATGCAGAAAAGTTTCCATACTTCCTGAGCTTCCTCCTTGTTCAGCTTTGTTGTTGTTAGGTGCTGTTGAGGGGGTTCGGACTCATAGCAACCCTATGTATAACAGAACAAAACACTGCCCAGTCCTGCACCATCCCCACAATCATTGCTATGTTTGAGCCCACTGTTACAGCTACTGTGTCAATCCATCTTGTTGAGAGTCTTCCTCTTTTTAACTGACCCTCTACTTTACCAAGAATGATGTCCTTCTCCAGGGACAGGTCAAAGTACTTCTAAGGAACATTCTAGCTGTACTTCTTCCAAAACAGATTTGTTCGTTTGTTCATTCTTCTGGCAGTCCATGGTATATTCAATATTTCCTGCCAACACTGTAATTCAAATGCATCAATTCTTCTTCGGTCTTTGGAAGTGCTCACCCGTCTATGCCAAGAAATTTAGAAGGCAGCTACCTGGCCAACCAACTGTTCAGCTTTAGCCCAGAGGTAAAAGTACATCAAAGAGATGCTCTCCTGTTCATGCTTTAAATTAAACAAGTTAATTTTGGAGTTAACATGACAACTTGATGCCTTTGTTCTCATCAGGTAAAAGCCTCTTAAAGACTTGTTCCTGAGATCTTTTTAGAGCAGAGGCGTGTCTGGCTTAAAAGCTATACAGCTGGAAGATACATAGCTCCCCACCCCACCCCCTCAAAAAAAAAAAAACAATCAGAGTAAATCTGAAACTGAAGTGGGCCAAGCTTTGGTTAAAGTGATTAAGTTGTGGGCCTGTGCTTTGGTGCTTGTATTCCTTTCATTCTTGCTCTAAACTGACTTCTTTTTCTTAACAAATATTAAAGATAGTAATTTGTGTTTAGCAAGTAATTCATGCTGATATTTTAATAAGTCTCTCTTTATGGAGGAAGTATAATTGGCTGGTTCCTGTACTATCCTTATTCTTTTCCATTACTGTCTAAGAACAATCTGTGTGTTGTGCCTTTTTCTCCCACACACAGACACATCACCTTCTCGCATAGAATCTACCAGAGTTGCCTTGAGGTAATATTCAGTCTTTGGTTTTGCAAAACCAAACCTAATAAGTGCTGACAAAGCTGTCTTTTTCTGGCTGTTGGTAACGTCCATTGCCCTATCAAATCCAGGCTCTACCAAATGGCCCACACAGGATTTGAAAACGGCATATGACTGTAACCTCTGCTTACTTTTTTTTTTTTTTAATTTTATTGTGGTGAAATGCATGTAACAAAACATTTGCCATTTTAACCTTTTGTGTGTTTGTATTCAGTGACATTAATTATATTCATCATGTCGTGCAACTGTCACCACTGTTTCCCCCACCTACTTATTTTAACAGCCATTCCAAGTCAATAGGCTCTGAGCATCTTCTCAACCAGCGATAAGCTTTCTCTAACTTGAATAAAGTACAGACCTTTTCAAAAAGAAAAATTCTTTCTTGGGGATCTGTGGTGATCATTCAAAGTATTTTTATTTTAACAGTACATAAATATATACAAACCTGAAACTATGATCCACTTATGCTTATAGACCTCATGCAACCAAAACAGACTTACAAATTAAAAACAAATAAATTTAGAAAAGCTGTGCCATTTCAACTAACGTTATTAATTTAATGTGACAGCGGCTGTTGCTTAGTTTAAACTACATTGTCAATCCCATAGTAAATATAATGCTTCTGACATCTCTGGCCCAGGTTGTTTTAAGCATGCTATGTTCACACTAAGCAAAGCTTGCCATGATTCCATTTACCCTCAATTTTCTCTATTTGAAATACTGTTTAGCCTTTGTTTTTGAACAGACATCACTTTATCTCCACCTCCCACCTCATAAGGTTAATCCATTTTTTTAAAAACAGTTTATTGTGCATTAGATGAAAATTTACACAGCAAATTAGTTTTCCATTCAATAATTCATAAACAAATTGTTCCCATAACTTTGGTTGCAATCCCTGCAATATGTTAGCATTCTCTCCACTTCCACCCAGGTTTCCCTGCTTCCATTCGTGCTATTTCCCTGTCCCTCCCTGCCTTCTCATCTTTGCTTTTGGGCTAATATGGCCGTTTTGGTCTCGTAAAGTTGATTGTTCTATGGAACACATTCCTCACAGGTGTTGTTGTTTATTTTACAGGCCAGTTTATTATTTGGCTGAAAGGTGGCCTCCAGGAGTGGCTTCAGTTGCAAGTTTGAAGGCTGGCTTAGGGCAATACTCTCGGGGTTTCTTCCAGTTTCTATCAGACCAGTAAGTCTGGTCTTTTTTATGAATTTGAATTTTGTTCTACATTTTTCACCCATCCTGACCGGGACTTTCAGTTGTGTTCCTGATCAGAGCGGTTGGTAGTGGTAGCTGGGAACCATCTTGTTCTTCTGGTCTCAGGCTAGAGGAGGCTATAGTTCACATGGACCATTAGTCCTTTGGACTAATTGCTTCCTTGAGTCTTTGGTTTTCCTCACTCTCCTTTGCTCCATATGGGAAGAGACCAACAGTTGTATCTTAAATGGCCTCTTGCAAGCTTTTAAGACCCCAGACGCTACTCACCAACTAGGATGTAGAACATTATCTTTATGAACTATTGTATGCCTTATGCCAATTGACCTAGATGTCCCCCGAGACTATGGTCCTTAGCCTTCAAACCCAGTAGCTCAGTCCCGTGAGGTGTTTATGTCTAAGAAATTTCTATAACTGTGCCTCCATGTGCTCTATTATCTATATGACTATACATGCAGTACATACAAATATGTCTGTAGAAATATCCACAATCATATCCAATATGCACGAGGGTGTCCTCCCTTACGACCTCCCACACCTATTTAGCGTACATATCTGCCTATGTATCCATTCACAAATTATTGTTTATTACTGTTGTTATAGGATTGTATATGTTATAGTATTTACCATAGTTGCCCTTTATTCTTGCATACCTCTCAGTGTCTTCTTTGCCTTTGTGCTGACTTCCCCTGTATTGTGTATTGCCTTTCCCTTCACCAGAATTAACGTGTGTTTACTATCAATTTAGTGATTCTCCCTCCCTCCCCCTCCCATTCCTGGTGACCATCAAAAAATGTTTCTTTTTGTGTGCAAACCTATTCTTGACTTTTTATAATAGTGGTTTCATACAAACTTTGTCCTTTAGTGATTTACTTATTTCATTCAGCATAGTGTCCTCCAGGTTCATCAATATTGTGAGATGTTTTGAGGATTTATCACTATTCTTTATTGTTGTGTAGTATTCCATTGTATGTATGTACCACAATTTGTTTATCCACTAATCCATTGATGAACATTTGTTTCCATCTTTTTGTTATTGTGAATAATGCTGCAATGAACAAGGGCACGAATATATCTACTTGTGTCACAACTCTTATTTTTCTAGGATATATTTCTAGGAACGGGATTGCTGGATTGTACAGTATTTTTATTTCTACCTTTTTAAGGAAGTGCCATACAATTTTCCATAGGGTTATACCATTTTACACTCCCACCAGCAGTGTATAAGAGTTTCAATCTCCCCACATCCTCACCAGCATTTGTTGTTTTATATATATTTTTTGATCAGTGCCATTATTGCCAGGGTGAGATGGTATCTCATGGTAGTTTTGATTTGCATCTTTCTAATGGCTAATGGTTAAGAGCTTGGCTGCTAACCCAAAGGTTAGCAGTTCAAATCTACCAGCCACTCCTTGGAAACTGTTTGGGGCAGTTCTGCTCTGTCCTATAGGGTCACTATTAGCTGGAACTGACTGGACAGCAACAGGTTTGGTTTTTGGTTTTATTGACTAATGATTGCAAGCATATCTTCGTGTGTTTGCTAGCTGCCTGAATGTCTTCTCTGGTGAAGTCTGTTCATGTCCTGTGTCCATTTTTTTATTGGATTGTTTGTCTTTTTGTTGTTGTTTCTATACATATGAGAGATTAGACCCTTGTCAGATATGTCACTGCAAACATTTTTTTCCCAGTCTGTAGGTTCTATTTTTGCTCTCTTGGTGAAGTCTTTTGATGAGAATAAGTATTTAATTTTTAGGAGATTCCAGTTATCTAGTTGTGCTGTTTCTAGTTATCTTCTGTTGTTTGCACATTATTGGTTATGTTTGATATTTATCCCATAAATTAGGGTCCCTAGCTTTGTCCTTATGTTTGCTTCCATGGACTTTACAGTTTCAGGCTTAACATTAGGACTTTGATTCATTTTGAGCTAGTTTTTGTGTATGGTGTGAGGTATGGATTCTGTTTCATTTTTCTGCAAATGGATATTCAGTAATGTCAGCATCATTTGTTAAAGAGATTATCTCTTTCACTTTTAATGGACTTTGGCCCTTTGTCAAAGATCAGTTGACCGTAACTGGGTGGATTTATTTCTGGATTCTCAATTCTCTTCCATTGGTCTATGTGTTGTCACTGGACAAGTACTAGGCTGTTTTGACTACCAAAGCTCTATGGTAGATTCAAAGACTGGGAAGTATGAGGCCTCCTACTTTGGTCTTCTTCTTCAGTAATGCTTTAGCTCTCTGGGGCCTCTTTCCTTTCCACTTAAAGTTGGAGATTAGTTTTCTGGGTTTTTTTTTTTCATTTTGTTGAAGAATATTGTTGGAATTTGGATTAGGATTGCATTATATCTATAGATTTGGGTAGAACTGACATTTTTACAATGTTAAGTTTTGCTATCCATGAGCGTGGTATGTTTTTCTACTTATGCAGGTCCCTTTTCATTTCTTGCAGTAGTATTTTGTAGTTTTCTTTGTATAAGTCTTTTACAGCCCTAGTTAGATCTATTCCTAAGTATTTTATCCTTTTGGGGGCTACTGTAAATGGTATTGTTTTCCTGATTTCCTTTTCAGAGTTCTCTTTGTTGGTGTAGAGGAATCCAACTGAGTTTTGTATGTTGATGTTGTACCCTGCAACTTTGTTGAACGCTTCTATTAGCTCTAGTAACCTTCTTTTGAAGTCTCTGCGATTTACTATATATAGGATCATGTCATCTGTGAACAGGGATAGTTTTACTTCTTCCTTGCCAATTTGGATACGCTTTATTTCCTTCTCTTGCCTTATTGCTCTAGCTAGGATTTCCAGTACAATATTGAATAAAATTGGTGGTAAAGGGCATCTTTGTCTGTTTCTTGTTCTCAAGGGGAATGCTTTCAGTCTCTCTCTGTTGAGAATAATACTGACTGTTGGTTTTGTATATATGCCCTTAATTATGTTGAGGAATTTTCCTGCTATTCTTATTTTGGTGAGAGTTCTTATCAGTAAAGGGTGTTGGATTTTATCAAATGCCTTTTCTCCATCAACTGAGATGATCATGTGATTCTTTTCCTTAGTTTTATTTATGTGGTGAATTATGTTGATTGATCTTCTAATGTTGAACTATCTTTGCATCCCTATTATGAATCCCACTTGATCATGATGTCTTATTTTTTTGATACGCTGTTGAATTCTATTGGCTAAAATTTTGGTGAGAATTTTTGTGTCTATATTCATGATAGATATTGGTCTGTAATTTTCTCTTTTAGTAGTGTCTTTGCCTGGCTTTGGTATCAGGATTAATCATTTCAATCTTTTGCTTGGCACAAACACATCTCTTATATTCTCAACCTGCCTCTGTTCTTTTCTCATTAACCCTTGTCAGTTAAAGTAGGACAGGTTTGGTCCACGTGTAGTCATGAACACAACTCAACACAGGTATTAAAATCCTGGCTAGATCATTCAAAATATGATTATATTGTAATTTTTTTAAAATTTTTATGAAATTACATACATACATGCAACATATAACACTTATAGAGAACTTGCAGATCCCTGAGAATGCATACTTGAAAGATCCTCCTCTATATATGCACTTGGTCTCTGTCAGTTATATTCCAATAAGCTTAACCATCCAGAAAACTAAAGCTCAGATAAAACGTGAGGGAGAGGAGAGAGCTAGGATAATGGTCATATTTCTTACTATTTTTAGTACTGATTAGCTAAAAAATCTCATTTTGGTCTTTTTGTAAGTGGAACCTCAGTATTTTTGAAATTCCATCTTGGACATTAGAAAAAAGCAAGTTCTACCTAAGATGCATGGCAAATTTAGATAACGCCAATTACCATTAAACACACTCACTCTCAGGTATCTGAGGGATGGAATGAGACCTGCACTACCTTCTCTTTTTTTCTCAATATCCTCCTTTATTCCCAACTCCCTTAAAAGTTAGCATACCCAGAAAGTTGGCACACCCAAAACCACTATGTAAAGAAAAATAATTAGAAACTCGTGTAATGGTTAATTTTATGTTTCAACTTGGCTAGGCTACGGTTCCTAGTTGTTTGACCAAACTCTAGTCTAGTTGTTGTCATGGAATAGTTACATGTGATTAAATCTGTTGGCTTTGGGTAGAGCAGATTGCCTTCCATAAGGTAATCTAATATAACAGAATGTAATTAACTTTTATCTAATGTAACAGAATCAATCGGTCAGTTGAAAAGGTAGTTTTCCTAGGGTGTGTTCAGCCTCCAGACTATAAATAGATATTTTGGCAGAACTCTCACTTTATTGTTCATTCTGACTCTTTCTGTTGCCTGACTTGTGAATCTTGGGACATAAGCCTGCATGTGTCTCCAGCCTATCACCTGACCTACGGATTTTTAACTTACCAGCCCCTTACAATTATGTGAACCACCAGGAGTCTTAGCCTGTCACCTGACCTATGGATTTGGGGACTTTCCAATCCCCCACAACCATGTGATCCAAATCCTTGAAGTAAATCAACCAATCAGTCTGCGTGTGTACGTGTGTGTGTATCAATCACTAGTTCTGTTTCTCTTCTGAACCCTAAGACACCTAGGAACACCCCTTTCTTTTAAAGATTTTTGACATTTGTTATATTATAAAACACGTAACTACGCTTATACATGTAATTTTACGTATTATTAAAACTGTACACCTAGGGTCATGGTTCCTCTGCTACATCAACTATTTGTGCCTGTCTCACCTGACCATACTTTTCTTCTTTATTCTAGGAGGACTCTCTTGATCACTTATTCCATAAGGATAGAGACCCACTGAGTAGCAGGGTTTTTCCTGGTTGTTGCTTGTAATCATCTGGGCAGTAATTTGGGCTCCCTTCCCAGAGAAGTCAATAAGGTCCAGCTATTTGTGAGAGGGATGGCTGCTGTGTCCCAGTTGGAATCATTTGAGGTCATTTCTTTCACTGATAGAGAAGAGAGATCCATTTACAGTAGAAATGGAGTCTGCTTGCAGAACTGAATTCAATTACCCAGCCCTACAACTGGCCATGGTGCACCCTGCAGTTAGAAGAAGGGAAAAGGGCCAAAGAGTTTATCTTGCTTTCTTCTTTCCTCTTTTTTTTTTCTTTAAGTGACATTAGTTGAGCCTGTTAGCCTTTACATAACTTGTTGAAAACTCCTCTCTGATAAAGTGGGGATTTATGAAATGAGACCCAATTTTGAGAGAGAGCACTGTAATGGAAAGAAAATCGTACAGTTAACTAGTCAAATATGAAGGTTAATCCCAGTCAAATTTCTGGTTATACCCTCAAAGTTTAGACTGGGGTTTTCAGGAAGTTAAACAACTGCATTACTTGCATAGTATCTTTATTAATCCCATAAGCCCCTTGAAACTGATAGCAACAAAAGACCTTGCTTCCTCCACAACAACTGGTGTCCCTTGTGAAATGAACTGTTGTTGGACATCAGAACACGAATGAATAGTGAGAACCCATTGGGCTGAGCCTGAGTCAAACTTAGTTTGATATACAGCACTTGAATGACTTTTACAGGCACTAAAATTTTTCTAGTCCTCAGTTTCCTACTCATACGATGGAATGATAGTATACTGGGTCCTCACTATCATATTATTCACTATAGATAAGAAGGAGTGACCAATTCCTGGAGAAGGACATCATGCTTGGTAAAGTAGAGGGTCAGTGAAAAAGAGGAAGATCCTCAATGAGATGGATTGGCATAGTGGCTTCAACAGTGGGCTCAAGCATAACAATGATCATGTGGATGTTGCAGAACTGGGCAGTGTTTCATTCTGCTGTACATAGGGTCGTTATGAGTCAGAACCAACTCGACGGTACCTAACAACGATAACAACATAGATAAGAACTTAGCATTAAAGAAAATCTATTGTCTATCTTTGAAGAAGCTGTATTCCTATAAGAACTAAAAGGGCTTTGCAATGAGGTGGCTTTTTTAATAACTCTATTGAAGTCCCTAATTACTCCTCAAGAGTATACAGTAAATAAAGCTTATTGAAATAGGTTAAATGTTTTCCTTATATTGTGGTCAGGAATTGCCATGGATCCGATTTGCTCTCCGAAGTTCCTTCCATGCTCTGATGAAGAATTGACATAAAACGAGTCAGGATGAAATACGCACAGGTTCTGATAGCCAAAGCAGTTAGTGGAAAAAAAAAAATTAAGCTCGCCAATAAGTGTTGTCTTTTTGTTCATATATTCCTAGATTTATACAGTCTCAGAAATAGAAGATGGGGGCTTATCTAAATGCCAATTTCTAACTGACTTAAACTAACACAAACTAAAGAACAACAAACTAAAATCAAAATCAGTTGCCATCAAATCGACTCCAACTCATGGCGACCCCATGTATGTTAAAATATAACTGTGCTTCATAGAGTTTTCAATGGCTGATTTTTGAAAAGTAGATCGCCAGGCCTTTCTTGTGATGTACCTCTGGGTGCACTCAAACCTCCTATCTTTTGGTTAGCAGCTGATCACATTAACTGTTTGCACCACCCAGGGACTCCTAAAGCAAACTAATACCTTCCTAAACACTAACTCCTAAGTTGAAGGGATCTAAACGTTAAACCCAACCCCAAACTCCATGATATTTACATGCAAATCAGTGGCACTTCAAAGTAATTCTATCACTAGTTGTTGGGCAGAAACTAATAGAGGTGTAGGTGAGGAGTTGGGAAAGAGATAGCAATTTGGCAGTGGATTGTCTGATGCCGTCATTTGGGGTTGACACACTGGCTTACCTGTGTATCAGGCAATATCTTTCTATATGCCACAACAGACTGGGCTAGTTCTTTTAGTGCCAACTGCCTTTGAGATCAATGGTCCAAGCATCCTCTTCATTTCAATAATAAAGGCAATGCTGCTTGACATGACAGGCTGGAAGCAGCAGAGCGAACACAAGGGAAGACATGATTCATATATTTAAGTGACAAATGACATTCACATGTATTCCATTCTAAAGGTAGGGCCTATAATTTACAGCATTATAGTGTCAAATTTGGTCATCGGAATAGCAGGATGGGAGTAAAGATACCTGGGTTTTAAGCCCAGTTCTGATATGGCATATGATTCCAGGCAAGTCATTTAAGTCCCTTGCACTTTAAAATCGGCATTCTGAAATGCAGGTATTGCCACCCGCCTAGCAAAGGAGAATCTTAGGCAAGGTCTGACCTTTCTGGCATGCTTAAATATGTTTCAGACCAATTTAACTTGAAAGTCCAATTTATAATGACTGACTTAGACTATTTTTGTAAAATAGGTAAACACCATGAACTGTCTGTCATGAAGCCCTTTTTGAAAGGTTGATGATAAGAAATAAACAAATTCACTAACATGAATGTTATACGAGATATCACATGGGACATAATTGTTAAGTGAGTCATTGCCTGGGATTGTGAACGGTTAGTACGAACAAAACTTACATGAGCGTTTTGTTTTGTCTTCCAAGAATCCTTAACCAGGAGCCTCCCTCCCTCCACCACCCCGCCTTTAAAGATGGATTCCAATTGGAAGGAAAAGGTCCCTCACTAACTCTAATTATATCAGTTCCTCATTCTGTTGTAAATGGCTCTGCCACGTGATACCTTAGGATGAAACCAGGAGGAAATGCAACTAGATAAATCAATAATAGATGCCAACAGCCCATAAAATTAGCAGGAATATGGGGAGAGAGCCATCTGCCAGTGAAATAACAATAATATGTATAACTAAGGAGGAATTCCATCATGTTTGAATCTACCAGTCTGAGTGAGAAAAATGAAATACAAACAAAATGTGTATCTTTCTCCTCAGCTCCAAGAATAAGTAAATATCAGTAAACCTGCAAAGGTAGCAAATTTGTGCAATTGCCAACAGATATTTTTAGATATTTTTCTCTTTAACTTCTTGCTACATCTTTACGTTACAGTACTATCTTGTTAACATCATAATATGACTTTACTGTCCATGCCAAGAAAAGTCATATCCATATGTTCGCTTGTTCTCTCTCTCTGTCATCTCTCCTTCTTTCCCTCAAAGCCTCATTTTCTTTTTCTTTTTGGTTTTATTGAATAGCATTGCTAATTTTATTCAACAGCTAGAGAAAGACAATTTGAGGAGACTCAGAGAGTCCAGGCAGACCTGCTTCTTTCTCTCCTTTCTCTCCAACGAGTAGCATTAATAAAAGCTCAACAGCTGTAAAAGCAATCAATTCAGAACCTATGTGGTGCAATTACCAGCCCGGATGGCGGCAAAGACTTCCAGTAAAATAAAGGGAAGACAAATACAATCTCTGCAGTGGGACTGGCCTTTGTTGCACAAACAGCCCCCGGTTCATAAATAGGCACCGCACGGTGTGCATAGGGTGATGGAGAAGGTGAGCGGCTGGACAGCAAGGGGCTAGGGAGGAGATGATACTTCTAAGAGCTAAGTGGATTGTGAATACATAGGCTGTTCCAAGGTAATAGCCCCCAATGTACTCTGTAGGGGACCTGTGACCTCTTACTAGACTGTTAGGTTGTTTTCCATACAATGTTTTCTGCCACACAATTTCTCATTATTTTCTAATATGAGACCATCTGTCCCTCCCACCCCCATTTAGTGAAGCTAATGAAGTCTCATCATTAGAATGCCTTCCAAAGCCCTAAAAAGGGCCTTAGTGATGTGTTCACTGGGTCATATATGTTTTGTAAAGGGTGTAAAATAAGATATTTAATCATAATAGATGAAGACTCCAATACCTTTCCACTCCAACTTCCCCTCCATCACACTTCCCCTCCTGTAGGGTGCTAATGGAGTGGCTGTTGGCATATTTGACATCTAGTTAATGGGAAGTTGCATTGGAGATACATTCAGTTTAGGTTTGGTGGGATATCTATAAGTGGTTTATAATCATGTTCTTGTAGAATTAAGTGATTGCTCTCTGTCCAGGTGTGAACTGGCTTCCAAGAATACTCCTACCTCCCATTGGTGCTCTCACCCAGTGGCCATTATAAAAGTGCAGGACCTCTTGATACAGGTTGGCCCAAAGTTGAAAACAATACTTAAAAATTTACTTGACTTTACCAATATGAATCTTTCTAAGCTATCAGTAATAAAATATAAATTTCAATAAGCTAGGCTAGAACAAAGTCTGAATTGCCTTTCTGTTCTAACCATAGAAAAGGATACTATAAAATCATCATATGAAAGGGCATTCAAAGAGTTCATAAATAATAATGTAGAGAAAAAGTGTTATAGAATGAGTCAAACAGTTAATTAATAAAAAAGTATGTTGTTTTTATGGATTTTTTGTGATGTTTGTGATATTTGTCAGCTTTCTATAATTTGTAATTTTTCATTCCTTTTATCATTCTAAATTAATAATCATTTCATATTTAATTTTGTGTTATTGTTCTTAAATCTTCCCATTGCACACACATATAAATTGTATAAGCTTCAGGTCCTACAAAGCCTGGATCTTCTCCAGGGTTCCCTTGTATTTGAGCTTCACCTGAGTGAAATCACTGCTACTCTTTAGGCGTTATTCCTCTCTCTCCTCTTCAGGAATGCCAACTAACCTGGAAATTTCCAGCATGAACTATGTGGCCTAGTTCACACAATGACCCACTGAGTACAAAGCAGGTGTAGAGTAAAAATTTTTCCAACTACTGTTTTCATACAGAGCTTTACAACCTATTCACAATAATGACTACTGACTTGAAAGGCAGCATTTCCCAAAGTGTATTCAAGTTGGCTAATTATGTGGGTTGTTGATAGGTTTTCATACATAATGAGTTTATGAGCCAATGGGTTTGAGGGCCACTAGGTTAAGTGAGGGTGGAAAGGGAGTAAGCTTCTTTATTAATATGTTAATTGGCGTCATGAATATTCAAGAGAAAGGATATCAAATTCTGTATTCCCAAAAATTTATTTGACTATGATTTTTCTTTTCTTTTTTTTTATGGAAAGGGGGATATTTTTTGATGTAACATCCTACTGAAAGAAAAATGAGCACAGACCTGAGAGTCAGACTTCCCAAGTTGAAAGCAAACTGGTATTGCTCTCAAGACCTCAGGCACATTAGTATAGGATTTAGCACATTATAGTAAGGTTACATGAATCTATTTCCTTTAGAGTGTCAGCCCATTCCAGCAAGGACCATGGCTTCACTTCACTAAACACGTACTCACAGTTTTGTTATACCAGATATTAGGGATATAAAGAAGGTCTCAATCTATCACAGTCAAGTGAAGAAGGTAAGAAGTAGAAAGGAACATGCAATATAATTATTTGAAAACCAATATGTGTGAATGAATAACCACTGTGTTAGCAGAGGGAGGTAAGAAAGAATCAGGGCAAGGCAAAGAGAGGCGGTAACATTAGGGATGGTCCTTAAAGATAGAACAGGGGTAGCTGAGGTAATCAAGGGAAATGGGAGTAAGACATCGCAATGGCAGAGAACAGTATGAACAGACACCTGGAATTCTTTGAGTCTATATTTATATCCATATGCCATGTTCCTAACACAGAGACTGTAATATAACAGATGGTCAGAAATGTTTGCTGAACTGAAGTCATTTCATCTTTCTATCTATCCATTCTTTACTCTGTTTTCCCTTTTGTAAAATGGTGATTACACTTGACTATGCTTGCTTCGCAGAGAATAACACATATAAAATGGCACTCTGGAAATGAATGTGCCAAAGGAATGGAAGGTTCTGGTCATGTTTACAGACATTGGCTTTAACAACAGACGTTACACAATGGCCCACCCTCCCAATGACGTTCTGTAAAGGCCAAGCATTTTTCTCTCCTGCTTGCCACTGTGGACTTAAGCGGTGTCTGTGGGAGATAATGTGATAATATTCCCAGTCCACCCACACTCTGCTACCGAAGAGAGGGCCTGTGTTCAGTTCTGGAGCAATTTGTACTTCTCTTTCCAGTCCCCAATCAGGGATGGTATACCCAATAAACAAGATACTCATGGGCTGGGCTTACTTGTGCTTGCTTACTAATCTGTAGTGCACATTTCTTCTGGTTTTCACCACTTGTCTCTACAATGCCTCAAGTCTAGCCTAACCTCTAGAATTCTCCTAAGAGACAATCTCATGCTATCTTTGATGTGGTGAAAACCAGACGAAAGTGTGCACTACAGATTAGTAAATAAACACAATTAAGCCCGTGTGTACCTTGCTCACTGTAAACTGGCACATACCATGCTTACTGGTTAATCTGTTCTGGTCTCCACTGAAGGGTGGATGAAAGGTAAAGCCACAAATAGCCAGTGACAGCAGCAGAAGAAGACAGACATGATCGATACATTCCTACTGTTATTTTAATGGGGTAATTTGGCTGAAAAACCACCATAGAGATAAGCTGAGAAATTGACATCTGCAAACAAAGCAAGTTGGCAGGTGAAAACATGTAACTTAGATTCCAAATGTGCACGGTGCCCAGCATCAGTGAAACAGGCTTTTTTTTTTAGCTAAAATAAAGAGAAACATAATTTCAGACTACACCATGCCTTTGAAAATGTTGTTCCCTCTGCCTGGATTGCCTCCTCCGTTTCCTGAGTCTGGCATACTCCTAGACATCCTTCACCACTCAGTTTAGACCTCACTACCTTTTCAAAGCTTTTCCTACATCTAGCAGCCAGGGAAGCTGCTTCTGTTCTCCACACTTCCTCAGTAAGGTGTGTGTGTCCCTATTATACTAGAATAAAACTTGTTTTGTGACTTTATCCAAGACTTAGATTCTGAAGCCTCAATGGCAAACATTAAATCTCATTCTTCTCTGTATCCCTAGAATCTTGTACACTGCCTGCCACCATTCATTGTAAACTCTCAATAAATGGTACCCATTATTATTCTTAGGTTTAGGGTAATATGTAAAGTATATAAAGAAAGTAGCTGAGTTCTTGACATTGTTCCGGCTTAGTTAATCCAACCACACTATGGCCTGACCTTCCCAAAATGCCACCTCCCTCCAGGTAATCTGCTTTGCTCACTGTTTTTTGAACACATCATGTTTTTCCATTTTTTTTTAATTGTAGTAAAAAATACGTATAACACAACATTTGCCAATTCAGTGTTGTTTACGTGTACAATTCAGTGACATTGACTACATTAATCATGCTGTGTAACCATCAGCACTATCAGTTGCCACATTTCCATCTCCATTAACAGATACGCAGTGGCCCCTAAACCATCACTCCCCTTTCCCTCTTCCTCCCGCCCCTGGTAACCAATAATAGACTTTGTTCTCTATACATTTGTCTATTCTAGATATTTCATATAAGTGGGATCATACAATACTTGTCTTTTTGTGACTGATTTAAGTACTTCACTCAGCAGGATGTTTTCAAGGTTCATCTATGTTTTTGACTAAAATTCCTTTTCTTCACTTTCTCGCGCATTCAGATCTCAGCACCTCTCAAGAACCAGTTCAGATCCCTCTTCCTCTGTGAAACTTCTCTGGCTACTCCACCTCTTAACCAAAAAAAAAAAAAAAAAAATCAAACCAGTTACCACTGAACTGATTCCAACTCATGACAACCCCATGTGTTGCAGAGTACCTTTTGGAAGCAGTTTGCCAGGCCTTTCTTCCAAAGTACCTCTGGGTAGGTTTGAAGTGCCAACCTTTTGGTTAGTAGTAAAGCACTTAACCATTTGCGCCACCTAGGGACAGACACTCCACATCTTACTGAGGGTTTTCTCCCCTGAGCCCATAAAACACTGTGATGAGATTCAGCCATTATAATCACCAACAGGCTCTGGATTTTCCACTCCTGGTACCCTAATATTTTACAGTATATAGTTTCACACTTAACTAGATAATTTCATCATCATCCTTCTTCCACATCAATCAGTCCAGCCACACAAACTACATTAAATAAACTCTGTGAGGAAGGAAACAATTGCATCACTGTATTGCTCATAAAAATTAACTGCTGGAAAGTGTATCTGACTGCAAAGACTGGGAGGCTGGGATTATATTCTACTTTTCTTGATACCGGAAAAGTCTCTACAATGCCTCAAGTCTAGCCTAACCTCTAGAATTCTCCTAAGAGACAATCTCATGCTGGAGAATGCGCACTAAGAGGCCTTGCGAGCCTTCCACAGAAGAGACAGGTGCTCCTGGCTTCTTCTATTTCCTCATTAGAATGGCTAGCGTTTCACAGTTCCTGTTTCTCTCCCACTTGTGTGGCACCCGAATAAGCACTTCCTGCTGGCTAACTCTCCAGGTGACTTTTAACCCATCTCTATATTAAGGGCCAGGAGTCCTGGTGATGCGGTGGTTAAGCATTTGGCTGCTAACCAAAAGGTTGGCAGTTTGAATCCATCAGCCACTCCTAGGAAACCCTATAGGGCAGTTCTACTCTGTCCTATAGGGTCGCTGTGAGTCAGAATTGACTCAGTGTTGACAGGTATAGAAAGGGCCAAAGCCAACAAAGAAAAACAGAGGTCAAACTTTTTTCAGTCTCCCCTTGAATTCCTTGAAGAAATGCCTAGCTGTTCTGAAAAGAAGGAAAGAGACTGAGCATTTGGATTATGTCAAGTTCAGTAAGGAACTAAAAGCACTGTGAATCGTTTGGCAGAGAATTCGTAGACTAGATCATGTGTTTCAGCAACGCTGGTTTCCATTTTATGAGTCTTCCATGCCAATCCCAGCACCTTCTCCCCACCCTGTTTCCTGTGCTCTCCTCTCCCATTTGTGGGCACCCTGCAGCCCTCTGAATACCCTCCAGTGGCCTTTGGCTCACTGAGCAGCCCTCTCTGTTGCTTATTTGGAGTTTCCTTTCTAAAGAATTTTCCCAGATTCCAGCCCTTGGGATCAAACCTTTTTGTTGGCTTCTCTTTCTCCCAACAAGACTGGTAATTTATATCAAAATACAGGTAATTTGCATCAAAAGTAACCTTTCCTGAGTTTCATCTCCTTAAAGCCTTATTTTCAGCTAGGCTAGAGATGATCCCATCAGCACAGATTAACCTGCAGCCCATAAAACCCATTGCTGTTGAGTTGATTCCAACTCAGAGAGACCCCAGAACAGCAGAACTCCCAAAATAAGATGTTTGCATCTCAACAGAGAGGTTCCTACCCATTCACTTAACAAGCATTTTCCACATATTGTGCTAAACCAAAAAAAAAAAAAAAACCATTGCCACTGAGTCGATTCTGACTCAGTGACCCTAGAGGACAGAATAGAACTGCCCCACAGGGTTTTTAAAGAGCGGCTGGGCTGGTGGATCCAAATGGCCAACCTTTTGGTTAGCAGCTGTAGCTCTTAACCACTGCACCACCAGGGCTCCACATATTGTGCTGATTGTTAATAAAACAATGATAAACAGGACATAGTGAGACAGCATCCCTGAGGGTTCTGTCCAGGTGGTTAACTAATGCACAAGGTGGGGGCTCAGGAAGAGGGCACTCAACCGAGTCTTTAAAGGTGTTCAGAATGTTCTGTCCCTGTCCTGTGCTTTGAGTGACTGGCTGTATTCTAAACTCAAACCAGAGATCCAATGTTGTCAGCACCACTCTCCTGCTTCTGTGCCTATAACACCTGTTCTAACTTCATGTGTTAATGCTCAGTCTCTGGCGCCCTTTAAATAGGCCCCCTGGGATCCCCATCAGAGGATGGGTGTGTAGGTGCTCACAGAGTGGAGGCATGTGTAGGGTGGGATGGGGTGTAATGCAATAAGTAATGACTTAAGTAAACTGTTGTTTTATAGTCTTTTAAGTAAGATTTAGGTGTGAGTCATGGCTGAACAAACCTAACAGCTGTGAGGTTTTAGGAAAAGTATTCAACCTCTCTGAACCTCTCCCAATTCATATGTGTCATTACAACCACATTCTCATAACAGCTCTTCTGGCCCCTAACCTTAGTTTCATTTTACAGAGAAAAGTGAATTCACTCAGCTGGTAACTGGTGAGCCTACACTCTTCCCAGGATACCCAGCTATTTCCCACTGTAATGGCAGTAATCATACCCAGGGGCAGATTACCCAATAAGCAAGGTATGCACTGGTTTAGTTACTAATCTGTAGTGCACAATTTCACATGGGTTTAAGATGTGGTAAAAAACAGGTGAAATTGTGCACTAAGATTCGTAAGCACAAGTAAGCCTGTGCATACCTTGCTTATTGGGTAATCCATCCCTGATATACCTGCACACCTTATGAGGTTGTGGTGAGGAGCACATTAAATACTATACGTAAAGTAGCTATATCTGTGCATTATACATAGCAGACACCCAGTGGATGCTAGTTCCTTTTCTTTCCCTTTGCCTTATAGTTAGTATATTTCGCTATTTTAATTCACTGAAGAAACAAAACATTTTAAACGTAGATATTTGGAAATAAATGCAGCAAGACATTGTTAGGCCATAAACTAGAAAAAAAAAAAAAAAATGAAAACCATAGTCTGATCTTGCCATTTCTAACGCACTCACTAGAAGAAAGAAATATAACACGTTGTACACAGGGCCTGCAAGGCTCTTTGTCCAAGTCACTGGGAACATCTGGACTGATGAATGGAGAGCAGTGGAAACCAGGTGTGTCACCTGGGGATTGCAGGAGAGCAGTGACAGTTGTCACCTCTTGGTACTGTGGCTTCTTCTGAAATCAAAAATCAACAGTGCTTGGGTGCATTTTTCATGAGCTATACACTCAACCATGCCAGAAACAGAAGACGTTTCCCCAGGGATATATTAGCAAAACAACTCGATCTCCCCCTGTACCTCCCAGGGCTTAGAGGTTCCCTCCCTCTCTGAGGCTTCAGTTTCGCCTAGAGCAGTTTTGCCTGAGCTGAACGCTGGCATCCCCGCCGCTGGCGATGAAGACAGACCGCTCACCAGCTCCAGCTGCATCCTGGTTTCCTCTAGTACTTTTAGAGAAGGAAAGATAATCCTGGCGAGTTGAGGAATAAACATGCAGATTTTTTTAAAAGAGAGAGAGGGAAAACGCATTCACTGAAATAGTGATAGAGTCATCATCGCCAGTATTTCATTAAAGCTACGTTTTCCATCAAATTCCATTAACATAAAATACTGCTTCTCTGGGTCCCAGTGGGAGATCAGATCCTCTCAGATTAAACTATTTGGATTTGCTTTTCTTACCATTTCAGTGTTTTTTTTTTTTTTTTCTTTCCCAAAACCCTTTAAATCTTTTCCTTAAATAATCCCCTGACTCTCACTCCTCTTTCCCCTCCCTCAGAGAAAGTCCCACTTCTGAGCAGGAGGTGAGGGAGCAGGAAGTCTGTATGCATGTGTAGATGTGTGTCGGGGAGGTGGTAGGCGAACTCGTATTTATTAAGGCCCTAAGAAGGGCTGTGCACTCTTCTGAGAGATTTAAAGGAGACTTCTCTTCACAATTCCGTGAGAGAGCTATGACTGAGCCCATTTTACAGTTGTGGAAAGCAAGACTCAGAATGCAAGCAATTTCTTCAAGGTCATCCAGCTACTAATGCTTGATCTGGGACTCCAACCCACATGTAACTGATTCTAACACCCATGCACATAGCCTGTCTCAGTAGGCTTTTGGCTCTGAATCAAGCTCCCCTTTGTGGGTTGGTGGCTATGCATTTTTTTCCCTCCAAATACTCATATACGTGCTTATTCCACTCCAGGCACTGCTTTAAGCATTTTATAAATATTAACTCACTTGATGCCTAGAATGACCCTATAAGACAGGCATAGTGAGTTTCCTTACTTGAGGGTGCAAAGAGGTTAAACAACTTAGTCAAGGTCACAAAGCCACGGGCGTCTTTGTTTGGGTCCTCTTGTCCAGGTGGCTCCATCTCATGCACTCTTGCACTTTCTGAGACTTGTCAGCATCTTCCTTCCTTCACTGGCCTTTTTGACTATGACTTCTGACCTCCCTGACTTTTAGCCACACTCCCAGCCCAGGATGCTCTGGACTACTCTGGCAGGTGGCTATCTAATGCATTTCAATTTGATTGAAAAAAGATTTTCCAAGTGTCTCTTCTGCATTAAGTGTTGAAGACACGTCTCTGAACAAATAAATATGGTCCCAGCACATGTTGAGTTCCATGGAAAATACAGACAATCAAAGAGGCAATGACAGATACTGTAATAGATGCTATAAGAGCACAGAGAAGAGAGCTGAACCAAAAGATGGACCTTCCCAAAGGAATGAAATGTAATTCCTGGAATTGCAATTTTCTTTAGTGGAGTTCTTAGGAATAAGGGCATCTTTCAACCTAAGCTTAAAATAAACCACTGGAGAAATAGACTATGAAAAGTCAGAATATCACAGAGCAATTTGATGGGGCTGTTGAACTACCCCAAACCATTTGTCCCCAAGCCTGTGGCCTGTTGCAAGTAGATGTGTCTCAGACATAAATGGCCAAACAGGAATTTGATGGTATGCTGGGCCACTAAATGGATTTATAATGTTGGACACACCATTTTTTTCTCTGTTGGTAATCATTCTTCATTTTAAAAAGGCAACAGCAGGAGCTGGCCTGTGGGACCCAGTAACTAACATTGGGCTGAATAGTGAGTGTGGCTCTAGATGGGCAGCACGTCAACACCATGGGTACGCTGCCTCCACCTTGCACACTTAGTTGTGTACAGAGCAGAAGATGTTGGTGACACAGGGCTGCTCACCTGAGGGCCCTAAACTTGGGCATGCATAGAGTAGGAGAGTTGAAAGATGGCATATGTGTGTTTTGGTAGAAGGAAGGGACAGGCTCAGGCAAGGGAGACTTATTGAATATTACCATGTATTTTTATGTATATTATTATGTTTATTATGTCTATACCAACTTTATTAGGTAGGAGCTGTTAACCCCAGTTCCAAGACAGGGGGTCAAAAAAATTAGAAACTTCCAAAGATCACACTGTTGGCAAACAGACGATTATAGATGATTAATAGATGATTATATTGGACACTACATCTAGTCTGCTTTACGTCAAAACGTCAAATCTGCCTCTCTGGTTCCTCCTCTGTTTTCTAAGATGCACCTACCTCTGGTTGGGGTGTGAGAGGAATGGAAACAATGCACTAACTTGGAGCTGTATCACCTACGATTGTTGTTATCTGTTGTCCAGTGGGCCCCCAATTCACAGTGACCCCATTCACAGCAGAACACAATGCTGCCTGGCCCTGTGCTATCCCCATGTTTGGTTGTAGATGGGACTGTTGTGATCCACAGTGTTTTCACTGGCTAATTTTCAGAAGTAGATCGCCAGGCCTTTCTTCCACATACATCTTAGTACTGGAAGCTCTGCTGAAACCTGTTCAACATCACACCAACATGCCAGCCTCCGCTGACAGACAAGTGGTGGCTGTGTATGAGGTGCATTGGTTGGGAATCAAACCAGGTCTCCAGCATGGGAGGCAAGAATTCTACCGTTGAATGATCACTGCCTCCCACTCATGATTAGGGAAGCTTAAAAATCGGAAAACATCCACTCCAGAGACAACTGTCCATTACTCCCCCCCAAAAAAGCTTCTTTTACATTTGCTTGTATATGTCAGTTATTCTGTACATTGATCACAAAAAAAAAAACCGTTGCCATCGAGTCGATTCTAACTTATAGCAACTTATCACACTGATCATAGTGGAGTCCAGTCCTAGGGAGGGTTTAGGTGATAAAACAGCATAGAAGATCACTCAGAGTCAAAACTATCTTTGAAAATCTCCTAAACGGCCCATTTGATACAGTGCAATACTATCGCTCAGTAAGCATAATACAGGCATTTTCCCTCTAGCTGATCTATATCTGTTTCTTTAGTTGGGCATCAGATGAAGATATTTGCTTGTGTTTAGGGACTATGTTGCATGAAAAATATGTACTGTATCTTTAAGGACAAGAATTATACTCAAGGGAGAGAGATGCTCATGTCTGGAGAAGCCTGCAGAAATGTAGAAACTGAGGGCTTGGAAGATTTAAGCCTCCCATTCACTCTGACTCCCAGGCTTATGTTCACTAAACGAAATGATGGTTAGAAATGCCACTATTTCAGTTGCTCTCGGGTGTGCTCTCACTAGCTCTTCCTCTCCCAGTCTCATCTCACCCCTTCTCCCCCGCAGAGTCGAGGCTGCGGCAGTCAAAAGCACATATGCTGTAATTCCACTGTGTTCACATGAAGACAGGAGTCACAGGCATCGCAAATTAAAAATAATAGGTTAGTGAGGACTCCTTTCCAATAAGCTCTGAAGTTATGTGTTGTGTACGTATCTCTATTTGAGCACAGGTGCTTCAGGTGTTTGGGGAATTTGTAAGCCTTCCATTAAGTCAATGAGCTCGATAAATGCTATGGAGCTTCCCTACCTCCTCACTGTCTTCCACTCCATAAACCCTATCACCTCTGGGCACCAGACTGCTGGAGAACTGGCCCCTGCTGATGCTTTCTGGGTCTCAAATTCCCTAAGAAGAGGACCATAAATGCGGAAACAATACCTTAAGGACTTGTCTTTTAGCTTAAGAAGCTCCTCGTTTAATCAAGAAACGGATACTGTCAGTATAATTTGAAGCAAGATTTGGCTTGCTGATTTACTGAATTTAGATTCTTCAATATTTATTGCATTTTTTCAGAGTGTCTACTGTGTATGATGAAGGAGACCTGGTGGAGCAGTGGTTAAGAACTCAGCTGCTAACCAAAAGGTCGGTGGTTGGAACCCATCAGCTGCTCCACAGGAGAAAAATGTGGTAGTCTGCTTCCAGAAAGATTACAGCTTTAGAAACCCTATGGGGCAGTTCTACTCTGTCCTATAGGGCCACTAAGAGTCGGAATCGACTAGACAGCAATGGGCTTGGTTTTGTTTTTTAGTGTGAGATGGAGCCCTGGCGGTGCAACAGTTAAGCGCTTGGCTGCTAACCGAAAGGTTGGTGGTTCAAACCCACCCAGCGACTCCACAAGAGAAAGATCTGGCAATCTGCTCCCGTAAAGATGACAGCCTAGAAGCCCTGTGAGTCAGTTCTACTCTGTTACATGGGGTTGCTATGAGTCGTCAACTTCTAACAACAACAATAGTGTGTATGGCGTGAGCGGAACTGCTACTACTTGAAGGTAAGTTTCTGGAGGCCACACGCAATGATTTCCTTCATTGTGTGTAGTGTGAAAAGAAGACAGATGCAGTAATTCAGTACTGTTCATGGTTATGACTTCAGAAACAGATTATTGCAGGGTTTTCCCACCAGGATGTGATTATAGGCACTGACATTTTACAAGAGCAAAAATCAGCAGAAATAAAAGATTATTTAATCCTTTCGTGGCTCCATGTTGGTATGTGTGTGTGTGTTGTAGGGGTACTGGTACAATGTTTTCTACAGCCTGTCTCAGGACATGGTCCACAGGATGGGCTCAACTAATGTTTGTGGAATGAATAAATGGGAATTGGATCATTAAGTGGGAAGTTGGTAAATTAGGGGGTTTCTTGATCAATATTTGATTTCCAGCCATAACCAGAGCTTTTCCTGGTTCTTTTACACCTCTGTGTTATTCAGGCTTGAATGCAATGAATGGCCATTTTGTTGAGTGCCCTCATTCCTCTCCCTGTCTGCTCCTATCCCCACGGCAGAATCAAATGAGCTCCAGCCTTTTAAGATGAATAATAAACACTCAGCCTGTCAGGCTTCAGCTGGGGTTATCGATGGAAAAGGGCTTAATGAATGGTCCTTGCATGAGTGATAAACTTTTATATCAGAAAGTAAATCTAGTGGGAAAGAAAATCTATCCACCACTTGCTTTAGCAGTTGGGAGACTTACATTGACAGAAAGGATTCATTTTCTTAATTCTGAATAACTCGGAGTCTTCTTTCTTTGTACCTCTATATTTATCCCCCCATCCTGAAAAGGAGTCCCTGGATGGTGCTCAGCTGATAACCAAAAAACTGGCAGTTTGAATCTACCCAAAGGTACCTAAAAAGAAAGGTCTGGTGATTTACCTTCAAGAGATCACAGCCATTGAAAACCCTACAGAGCGCAGATTTACTTTGATACACACATGGGGTCATCATGAGTTGAAATTGATTGGATGGCAACTGGCTTGTTTTTTCTTTTGTTTTCATCCTCAAAGGACAATGTTACCTTACAAAGACAAAAAGCCATTTTGCACTTACAAATCACTTATTCATCTTTGAAACTCATGCATCTTACATGTACTAACACTCAAATCAGACAATACCCCAGGAATGCTACTATTTGTCCTTACTGGCAACACCAAATCCCAGAGGTTGGCTTCTTTAACTGGGTTTATTCAGCAATATCAAAACGGAACCCAGGATTTCATAATATAATACCATTTATTATATTTCTGCTATATATCTGACATATTTTTATTATTTAATTTAAAGTCAAAGAAGTTTTATAGCTTGAGACGTTACACAGCTAGTAAGTGTCAGAGTAGGAATCTGAACTCAGGCTTGTGTGATTACAAAGCCCATGTCTTTGTCATTGACTATCATACTCCCTAGCCAGACCACAGAAAGGTAGATTTATTGGTATGAATGAAGAGGTCATATATTGCACATGAACATATTTTTATCAGTTTACTAGCCTAACATTTCCTGATGTGAAAGAAAATCACACAATCTCTCCAGAGGTATTAGGAATTGAAGTGGACAGGATAATGGCCCCGACACAAGATGTCTACAACCTAATTTCTAGAATCTGTGACTACGTTAGGTAACATGGCAAAGGGGAATTAAGATTTTCAGATGTAATTAAGGTCGCTAATCAGCTGACCTTAAAAAAGGAGATTGATAATTGTGGTATTTCACAAGTATTTTCTTTTCCTATTTTTTTGCATTTGTTCTCAATTCTTGAAATGAGATTTATGATGCTCTAAAGTTGAGTCCACAGAGCTTCTCTATAGATATTAGGGGAAAAAAAAAAAACAGACATCAGTGCCCTTAGCTCCAGGTTGCAAAACGGCAATCTACAAGGCAAAGTATTTGCTTTGGGCTGTGTAGTGCTTTAATTAGGGGCCAATATTTGAAACAAAGGAATTTAACACATTACTCTGTTGGCTTCTCTTGAAAAGCTGGGAATTCTGAGCCCACATTCCTGCATGGTCATACCTAGATGGAGCTGAGTCACCATTATCCCCTTTAGTTGGGACCTGCATGCCCCTGTTTGCCCCCCTGGCTTGCTTTACTCAGGCACATTACCTGTCTGACTCCTGTAGGCATTTGAGTTTGCAATCTCTGTTTTCAATGTGTTTATTCACCTCTGCATCAGCTCCAAGTTTTTCAAGGTCTAAGCTGGCCTATGCCAATCACATCATGCCAAATGCAGTAAAGCCTCTAGCTCATGCTGTTAGTCACAGTCAACCCAAGCCCAATCACCCTGATACCCAAGGAGCACACACGGTCCACTGGCATTTCCACAAGGGAAACCACGGCCCCAGAGTCTGTTAACACATCCATCTCTCTGTCAGGGAGCTCTAAGCATGAAACAGCTGATCTGGAACTTGGAGGACTTTGGGAAGCCTCATTGAGCACATATACCCTTGTCTCTGATCTCCCAACAGAATGTCAGAAAGAAAACAGGCTTTGGATCTCAATGTTAGAAGACACTGCATGCAACTGGACATCTGAGCGATTTAACAGGGAACTGGACTCTGAATGAAGGTGCCAAACCCCCATGTTGCAGTTGATTACATAATATTATAGATGAAGACAGGAATTTTTTTTTCCTGAATTGAGTTGCCAATTGGTTGATTCCTTGGACAATAACAACTGGCCTGTATTTGTGCCGGATATCCCAGTGTCCACATGTATGAATGCTATCTGCCAAATTTGCTGTCCTGAGCAATGTGCCTTGATACAGTCTACAGTAGTATGTATCACAGGTTAATTTTAGGTTAGAGGGAAAAATATTTCCTCCCAACTGTCCTGAATGTCTCCATTTTTAATCTTAGAGAGCGCTTTTCTCCTTAAGAGCTGGAGTGGAGAGCTTCTCCTTTGTCATTCATCATTTCCTGGACACCATCTATATCATATTTTACTCTTTTTTTGCCGAACTAAAAAAGGCACTTAGCTTTTTCATCTTCCCTCATAAAGAAGGCTGCTACATAGTTTTGTTGGCTGTCCCTGCCCTTTGTTGCCCTTTCCTATTTCTGCTTTCTTTTGGAAAGATAAATCTCTAACACCAAAGGCTATCTGTTCTGAAGAGACCATTGCCAAGAGAGTGTTTGGGCTTCTTTTGTTTGTTTACTCTCCATTAAAGAGAATTACATTTGCCTCACTTCTAATATTTAAATAGTTGGAGAACTCCAGGGAAAGGAAAGGAGAGGGCTTCACAAAGGGACTGCAGGGTCTCTCTTCAGAGGGATCCTTGTTGGGTTGGGCTCTACAGGGAGATGGAAGGAAATGCTATGACAGGTGTTAGATAACACAGCACACCAGGCACTGAGTCTTTCGGTTAGCTTCTCTTGTCCTTAAAATAGATACTCTCCAACGTGTGGCTCAGAAGTAAATTAAGTCTGGAGGAGGATGCTACCATAAGCAAAGGAAGAGTGATCTTTTTAGAAAACTTGGTGACTTGCGTTATGGAACAGTCTGAAAGTTTTGGTTCATGTACTTCATTATAATTACTGGAACTTTAGGCATGGTCATTTTTTAATAGCTTGATATTGAGAGAGAGAGAGAGAGAAAGAGCTGCACCTAACGTCTGGACATGGCCTGGCACTCACAGCTGGACCATGTTATTTTTTCTGTTGGACAACCACAATGGCACAGAATACCAATCTTGGAGAAGACACAGAAGAGGTGAAGGCAATGTGAAAATGGAGGTAGAGATTGAGTGATGTATCTACTAGCCACTAGAAGCTTGGGGCCAGTCATGGAATGGATTCTTCCTCACAGCCTCCAGAAGGAGCGCCAATCTGGTTGACATTTTGATTTTGGACTTCTGACCTCCAGAACTGTGAGAGAATACATTTTTGCTGTTTTACGTCACCAACTTTGTAATGGCAGCCCTAGGAAACTAATACACCCCTTATTTAGCTATGCAGAATCACCTGCGCTGCCCATGTTAATCTCTTAGCCTGGAATGTCCTTTCCCCTACTTCTTCTCTTCCTAACTGCTATCCTAATTCCTATTTGCCTTTAAAACTCAATTCAATCTTCATCTCCACTTTCATGTCTGAGAAGCCTTCTTGGACATCCTCTCAATCTGATTCACATGTCCTCACTTGCGTTTCCATAACAGGTGCTTCCCTCTATCCTGGCTATTTTAACAGGGTGTCCTAATCCTGATTGACCTGTTTGTCAGCCTACCTGGTCTGTAACTCCTTTAGTGTAGGGGCCTTGTCATTTTCTCTTTAAGATTTATCTGCACAGTGCCCAGCATTGTGTGAGCTGAATGAATGAAAGAATGAACAATGTCTTTTGGCCATAGAGTTGTTTCTTATTCCTTTATCCTTGAGAGTAATCCTTTTTAAGTCTCTTTTATCCATTTAAGGGGTACAGACTATAACAGAATTTAAAATATTGCTGGGATCCTGGACAGAGTGCTTATATTCATTAGAATAATAATGGTCAAATAAAAGTACTGGAGACTTTTCTTACTGCCCTTTCTCACTGTCACCTTCCCATACTCCCAACTCATGAACTTTTTTTTTTTGTGGTTTATTTTTTTTTATTGTTGTAATTAAATGAAGTTTACATTTCAAGTTAGTCTCCTATACAAAATTATTTTTACATACATTGTTACGAGACCCTAACTGCTCACCCCATTCTGCGACAGCACACTCCTCCTTTCCGTCCCTGATTCCCCATGAACATTTAACCAGCTCCTAACTCTCTCTGCCTTCCCATCTCACCTCTGGACAGAAGCTGCGCCTTTTGTCTCTTATATCTACTTGACTAAGAGGCACACTCTTCATAAGTATCACTTTATGTCCCACAGTCCAGTCCAATCCCTGTCTGAAGAGTTGGCCTCAGAAATTGTTTTAGTTCTGGGCTGATAGAGAGTCCAGGGGCCATGCTTTCCAGGGTGCCTCTATTCTCAGCCAGACCATTAAGTCTGGGCTTCTTACTAGAATTTGAGTTCTGCACCCCATCCTTCTACTGCTCCAT
>NW_004443946.1:32504639-32521601 GCF_000243295.1 Trichechus manatus latirostris | reverse complement strand
TGTCTCTTGGGCTAATACTTTCCTTGTGTCTTTGATGTTCTTCATTCTCCTTTACTCCAAGTAGTTGGAACCAATTGATGCATCTTAGATGGCCGCTTGCAAGCTTTTAAGACCTCAGATGCCACTTACCAAAGTCAACTCATGAACTTTTTAGGAGAAGAAAAGAGATAGCAGAAGAGAACAAGACCTTAAGAGGTAAAGAGAGGAATACCTGGCTCTCAGATAGGCACCAACTGAGAACACAAGTTACCAGGAGACAGGCAGGGGAAGAGGTAGCAGAGGCTGTGTCTTATCTGTAGCTACAGAGAAAGGGGACAGAATAAATGTACCCTGCCTCCTACAGATGCCTGTTTTTCCAGCGAGGCATATACTTACAATGGGGAATTTGAGGCATTTCATACATTCAGCATGATTCCACCCATGTTCGTGTTCTCTAGTACTTATGAGTAGCCATAGAAAGGAAGGTGGAGAGATGAGTAATGTTCGAATGCTCTAAAATGGAACCCAATAGTAAGACTAAAGCAGAGTGAATGGGACATGAATCAGAAAGAAAAATAGTGCCTTGATCATGCTTTTAAAAATATCTATTTATATATACACTGCCCTGTCCTAAAAGGATTTGAAGCAGCTTATAGAACAAGTGCAGGAAGTCAGTTCAATACTCTTTTGCTTTGAGCTAATAAAGTTCTGAGAGGCATCAGCAAAGAAGCAGAACAGGAGATCAATTATGAGCAAGGATTCTGCAGCAAGACTGCTGGGTTTAAAATCTGTCTCTACCACTTTCTAGTTGTATGATCTTGGGTAAATTATTTAATCTCTAAGTGCCTCAGCTTCATCAACTGTAAAATGGGAATACTTTTACAGAGTTGTCATATGGATAAAATGAGTTATTCTACGTCGAGAACTCTTAGAAAAATGGCTGACAGAAATAAGAGATGGAAAGTATATGAGCACTAACAGAATGTACCAGACATTCTAAGTCTTCCTCCAGTGATTGGTCCCTCCTGGTGACATGTCTCAAGTATGTCAGATTAAGTCTCACCATCCTTGCTTCTAAGGAGCATTGTGGATGTGCTTCCTCTAATATATGGCACAACCATAGGAAAGATCTTAAATAGATCCTACATTTCCTTTCTTTTACTCACTAAGTCTCAGCTCTTTGGAAAACCTGCTGGTGAAATATGTCACAAAATTAAAACATGCAATTCTCCCATTAAAAACAAAACAAAAAACATTTCATCACAAGCTAGTTGAGCTTCTGATCATTTGAAAAGCACAATGGTCAGCAGGTACAGTAAATGGTTGCATTGCATGTATGGCCTTCCATATATCATCCCACTGGGCTCTTCAATAGCACTCCAACATGCAACCAATTATGTAATGTTCATCCAGGAGACATGGATGAACCATAAATTACCTCTTTATACCAGCATCCCTAGCTTGACACAGTGAACTTGCCTAGAAGTCTCTCTGGTGTTCTGGAGAGATCAGACAGACCTGGTCCTAAATCCCTGGTGCCACCACTGAGCAGCTCTGCAATTTTACTTCCATGAACTTCAATTTTCTTAATGGCACTGATACCTTTTACCACATGACTACTCTGAGCATTAAAGATGATAGCATATATAAAGTGCCTAGTATATAGAATGTGCTCAATGAATGACAGATGATAAGACAATTCATTACAAAAAGGTATAATGTTTCCTACTGGAAATCTGAAATAAATGCTCCCAAGAACAACTGGGGAGAGGAGAGAGAGAGAAAAACAAAAACAAAAAAAAAAAAACAAAACAAAAAAAAACTACAAATGGGGGAGAAGAGCTTGCTCCCATCTTCAAAGCATAAAACAGTAATTTTTATTCTAGAGATTTCAATGATGAATTTCTATTTTAATTGATGTTACAACTGATTCATGCTTTGCACTCACAACACACTCACCCACTCGGTGATGATTTGTGGGAAGGAGCTTTTAAATCAGTCAGTGAGCATAATGAACTCCAATTTCCCTTCGACAAGGGCAAAATTACAAACGTGCTTTTCACTTCCAGACAATTAATTAATTTGTTTACACGATTTCTTTGCTTTGTTTTATTTCATAATTCTTTCCTCTCCACTTGCCTAATTCAAGGGTTTATTATTATCTTTTTCAGGTGTTTCTCCAGGGTACAGCAAAGTGTAATTTAAGGGGCATTTTTAGCTTTAATGAGTTTCAGATTGAGAGATGGTAGAATAAAAATAGAACTCAAGGAAAAAAAAAAAAGCTTTAGGAGATAGTTTTGACAGTATTCATTGATACGGAGATATTCTTCCTTTCAAAGTAAGCTCACTTGTCATGGTATACTTCTATATCAATGTCTCTAAAGGAACCAATCCTTCTTCCAGGGTGTCTGGCCACAAGGAAGATGCGTGGTAGGGTGTATGTTCAGCAACTTGAACATGCCCTTTAGGATCCCAGACTTTTCATCTTCCTGGTGTTCTGGGACATTTCCTGATTCATTCTCATATAAATTGTGTTTTTGCCCAAATGATCATTTCTACATTTTCATTAAACACTCATAGCTTAGGGTTTTCAACTGCTAACAAGCCACTCTTGGCAGGCAGGGTCTGTTCACGGTATTCTTTTTTTCTTTTTTTTACACGTTGCCATGTTTTTGATTGATTTGGGGCTCTCCCATAAATCTGTGTTTTTCAACTCTGAATAGAATTCACACAAGCTCCCCTAGGAGAGTTTCTTTTTACAGAGCTAACATAAAAAGCCTCGCAAAGTTCCACACTCTACATCACTCAAAGGGTTCAAACAGAGTTTAGAGGGACTGGGTTTGAACAGTCATTCATTTGTTCTATAGATATAGTGCCTCCTTTGTGCCAGACACTGTGCTGGGCACTTTAGATATAAAGCCTCATTAATTCATTAACTTGACATAATTGTCAATCTTAGAACCCTTGTGCCCAAGGTCCCCCTTATAATGAAGCAGCCAGAATCAGTTCCTTACATAAAAGCATTGTATTCTCTGCCCATCCCTGGCAGCTGCCCCAAGTATGGTATGTCAATAGACAGTCATTCCTGTGGCCTGAGATGTGACTTGAATGAGTCAACGAAATTCTCTAAGCTTCAAATACTTTTTCTTCTGTAATATGATGCAGAAAGGAGCCTTGATGGCACAGCGGTTTAAGTGCTTGGCTGCTAACTGAACCAACCAGCTGCTCCGTGGAAGAAAGATGGTGGCAATCTGCTTCCATAAAGATTTACTGCCTTGGAAACCCTATGGGGCAGTTCTACTCTGTCCTATAGGGTTGCTATGAATTGAAATCAACTTGATGGCAATGGGTTTGGTTTTTGAGTTTAATATGATGCAATTAGACTAGAATCATCTCTAAGATCCCTTCCAACTCCGACATGATCCTTGAGAATTTTCTCAGTGGAAGATGCAAAGATATGGGAAGAAGAAAAACCCAAGCGTTCTTAATTCCAGACTTTCCCTTAGAAGGAAAAAAAAAAAAAAGAAGCACATTTCAAATGGAATACATTCATTAGATCTTAATTGCTACAAGTTGTTATCAATTACTGTTAATTACTATGAAGCACTAAGTAAGCTGAAGTTTTTTACTTGAGTTGTTTCCCCAACTCTGGTTAATGAGAATGGACTCTGATTATCCATCCACTTTCTTTTCCACTTTTAACATTTGGGGTCATTATTAGTTATTCATAGAATGGACACAATATTCCACTATTAATACTTGCAATTATTACCGGTATGCAACAAAGTAATTTTGGGGTGGGGAGGTTTATGTGGTTTTGAATCTTATCCAAGACACTGATGCTAACATTTTTATGATAGAACACTGGATTTGCTGGGAGGATTTTTATTCTTTGTCCCAAGCCAAAGTGCTCTTACATGAATGTGGAATCCCCTGTCAAATTAACGAGGTGGTGACATCACAGATAATCTGATTTAGCGGACAACAGCATAACTTATACTACCAAACAGAAGATCTGAGATTTAAGATGATCTCTTAAAACTCAAAATCATATCTCTTCTAATTAATTTTTGGTAGGCAGAAAGCTGTTTCCTTTTGGGGTGATGTTTGGCACTAAGATATGACAATTTTCACTGAATGAAACAAAAAATATGAAGCTGGGAACTTCATCCTGAGCCTATCAGATGAGGCAGCATAGCATACTGTTTAAGAGCCTGGAGTTGGACTTCTTCCTTTTAAAATGAGCTCTACCACTTATTAAGCTCTGCAACCATAAGCAGGCTCCCGAACTCCTCTGTCCCTCAGTTTCTTTACCTATAAGATGGGAATAATAATAATATCTACCTCATAAGGGTTTGTGAGAAATGAATGACCTAATATTTGCAAAGTGTATAGCATAATGAATGACACATAGTAAGCACTTAATAAATGTAAGGAATTATTACAACCTAATTTCTTGTGATGAACAGACAAAGATTTGACTTATCTAATCGAGACAACACATTCTTCAGTAGAATTCAGTTGCATATTCTCAGGTTTTCTCTTTTTATCATAACAGTTCAGTAACAGCATGGGTGACTCCTCATTAGGAAGATTTTGAAGATTGCTAGGAAACCCTCCCCCTACCACCAAATATATACTCCCCAAAAGGAAGCCATATTGGGGTATATTGAAGGGCCTCAAGTGCACATGCATTTACTAATTCAACAAATATTTACTTGTTCACACCATCAATGGTTTTTATCAGCTCCTGCAATTTCTGTGGAAATAAAAACACATTTGGGCAATGACATGGAGGAAAGTGGGGAAATGGATGTAAGGAAAGAAGAGCTAGAGTGTAGGGGTGGTACATTGGTGCACACAGACAGCCTAGACTCACGATGCTTCTCTACCTTTTTCATATCATGACACACATAGAAAATGAAAACATTTGCATAGCACACTGCAGTCAGCAGACAAGGCTGCTCATGACTAATGATGACAGGTCTGGAGAGCTCCTAACTCACCAAACCTCCCCAGGCTGAGGGGACACAGATGTCTATACACTGCGTCTCATGCTGATGTCTACTGATTGGGAAGTTCTGGCTTTAGAGGCCATCATGAAGGTCCAAGGCATGAAGTATAGGACTTCAGGAAAGAAAAGAACTGTAATACTTTTCATTTTCCTCTCAAATTAGCACAGTTGCTTTATGACTTAGTTTCTAAATATTAAAATGAATGGCCTATTTATATGATTAAATTTTAAAAATAGTAGAAACATTATTATTGTAGTAGTAGTCAGGATAGGCAGAAAAAATCTCTGTAGCTTAACACACATACCCAAACACCTCCCTCTCCCACATTCACCCACATACACACACACAGACGTTTATTTCTTGGTCATTTAAATGCTAATGTGAGTTGGTGCCCTGCCTCTATCTTGTGCAAAACCGTCTAGAATGCAAGACCTCCAAAGAACAGAAAAGAGATAACAGGGAAAGGGGGAGATGGAGGAAAGATGGAGATAACTCTAAACTGCCTCAGCCCATAAGTGACAGATTTTATTCCTGATTACAGTTCACTGACTGGAATTTATTCCAAACCTAATGGCAAGGGGGGTTGAGAAATGTAGAGGTACACATGGATAATTGATAAGCACAATTTCTGCCTCATTTGTTCAAACTACTCTCAATTCTTAGACTACATATTACTGTGATATAGCTTAATAAATTTGGTTACTTTTCTCTTTAAACATTATATCTCAATTCAACAAAGACTCAGCAGGTGCCCACTAAATTAAAAGTATCATAGGGTAAATGCATCTAGTTACGTACGCTCAGGAAGGGTCTTGGACTAAATACCATGGCCTAAATCCATCTCACATCTCATTCTCTAGAGTGAGACATTTTTAATGGTTTTATTGATGACATAAAGACCATGCCCTAGACACACACACAGCCCTATCATTTTCTTAATCCTGCATTCATATTGCTTTTTCTGTGACCTTATTGGTGTTTGCCTAAATTCAGTGTAACATTTTCTACGAAATGTCATCAATTTTGACTTTTCCCATAAGCGTGCTTCATAAAATTAGCATACTTTAAAAATAACGCATCATTACCCTCACTCACTCTTTTCATACCTGGATATTGTGACATATAATATTGTTCTGTTATTAATGGGTATATCGCAATGTCTAATCTTTGTGGATTTATCTTTCCTCTCTTAAATAGCCTTAAATTAATTTTGCAAAAGGAATTTGGTAAACGATAACCCAATGCTTTAACTGAAATTCAGATCCAACACAACTAACTCCATGACTTCCATTGAACAAAATGCTCCTTTGGTTCAAGTATCCGGACTTTTTAGAGATCACATGGAGCAGTCATACCCTTTCTTTCTTCAAAGTTCAAAAATTAGGATATGAGCATAAAATTAGAGAACACGTGCAATGGGACTTTTCCACTTCAAAGAGGATTGGGAAGGAGGCTGAGTATAACTAATTAAGCTGTGTATCTAAATACAATTGAAATAAATGAGACCAGAGGGTTGAATTCTTATCTATCTACATTCTCAATGCAAACGTTAGGAAAGTGCCACATTCTACTGGGAGATTAGAGGAAATAGGGCCCAGAGGTAGAAAACATTAAGAAAGACTTTTCTCCATGATTCTGTGAAGTAAACAGACCAAATTTAAGGGTCACGCAGTATAGAGGACAAGCTTGGTCGATGGTTTTAATATTTTCCATCAATTCCAAAGAAAAGGGGGAAAATGGATTACCTGATAATGTTACACCTCTAAGCTCCATTTAACCCTTCTAAGAGGGGTCCCAAAAAAACAAACACACGTGCATACTAGAACTGTCCCATAGGGTTTCCAAGAAGCAGCTGGTGGATTCCAACTGCCAGCCTTTCTGGTTAACAGCCATAACCCTTAACTACTGTACCACCAGAGTTCCTAAGAAGTATCCTAGCACAGAATTATTTTGTTTACCTGTAGAAAACTCCTGACTCTACAAGAGGAGGTGACAGTCCTATTTCTCCGTCCGTGGTTTCACACTCATTCTCTTTGCTTTAGTTCTTGCCTTCCGTTACAGCTAAGGTAAATTTTTCACAGTCCATTAAAAAAGAAAGAAAGACACTTCGTTTTCTTCAGATCCAAACATGGAGAGAAGAGAAAACAAGTAGAGAGAGGCAGCTGCATTACCCATATGGGAAAGGTATGGAAAGAACATTTTCTTTCCAGTCTTTGTCCAGGAGCCATCTGAAGGAAACAGTGAAGCATCCTTTCATGGTGCCTGCATGTCTATTCATGCGTGTGCACAAACACACACACACACACACACACACACTCACACATACATGCCTGAGGATATACAACTAACATTGTTTTTTTTTTAATTGCAATTTAAATAAAATAATTCAATGTAATTTTTAATACCAGGGTTTTTTTTTGTTTTTGTTTTTTGTTTTTAATATAAACTCTCATTTTATGTTTGACAGTATGGATGCTGCTACTCTCCCACACCAACTTCCCAGAAACTAGACTAAGATACTGGACACATGATTACCGGGAAGACTTTGGGCAAAGGTTTGTATGTTTGGGGATATGCCACTGTTTCTCACCACAGTTAGAAATGCTAATGAATCTAACCAAGAGACCGTCTAAACGTGCTATTTTTTAAGGCATGTTCGTTATCCACTATTTCCCCCACCCTCCTCCAGAAAACATACCATGGAAACACAATATCAAGGCAGAATACAGCACTGTGGAGTGAGTAGAGATAACCAGAAACCAAACCAAACAATTGCTTGGACTTCTGTTGGTTCAAACTATGAGAACGAGAAAAGGTTAGCAGTTTTCAACTTTGCGTGGCCGGATAGTATTATTTGATTTGACTAAAGAATCAAGAGGATGAACACACACACACACAGACACACAGACACACACACATTCCCCCTATCAAAATTCTCTCTCTAGACCTCATTCCACCCTGCATCCTTTCCCACAAATATTTAGCAGTAAAATTTCAGAGCAATAGCTTCATTCTTCTAATAAAGTCTAATCGAATTTATATTTTTTTAGAATTTTATGGAGCTTTACAGTTTATTTTACTGCATTCTCAGTCTTGGAAAATTGCTATTTCTGGTAGGACATGCATCTTAATAGTCAATTACATGGCTTAACCATATTCTCTCCATTCTTGTATATGTGGATGATGGTCATCTGATGGAGATACTGTACTACTAGCCACTTAACTCATGTATCCCATATATATACTTCAACCTACCTTCTTAACAGTATCATTTACTTTTCCCTATATAATTATTCACAACCACTTAATATATATGAGCTTTCCTGCCCAAGTATTCTTTTTCCATGCCACTCCTTTTGCTTGGGAGGTTGTTTTCTATCCACTATCTTTTCGTCTTTTTTAGATTCTGTAAGAAGACTTCTCCAACCACCACCTCCAACCAGAAATTTTTCCCCTCAAATCCTAAAGCAGTGATGCTCATTATTTCTTATTAGATAATTAACTGTGTACTGCTTGGTGCCATCTCTGATATTGTTTTGTTTAGTTTTAAACTGTTGCCTAATTTTGAATAGTTTAACCTACCTACCTATAGGTTTTTTTCTTTTTTCTTTTTGCCCCACAGGACCTCGTAGAGATAGCATTAAAAACACGCATTGCCTTCAAGTCGATTCCGACCTATAGAAACCCTATAGGACAGAGTAGAACTGCCCCATAGGGTTTCTAAGGAGGAGCTGGTGGATTCAAACTGCCGTCCTTTTGGTTAGCAGCCGTAGTGCTTAGCCACTGCACCACCAGGACTCCAGAGATAGCACAGTGCCTTGCATTTAGAAGAATTCAGTAAGTTCCAACCATATTGTTTCCTTCCTAGAATTCATTGGGGTGCTGTGTGTTTTTATAAACATTTGTTTCCTTCTTCACTACCTCTCTTCCTTATTAGATTCTAAACTCTAGGACAGCAGGATCTATGTCCGTGCATATCAAGTGCCAAGTCCTACGTCTGGCACATGATAGATATCTGATAAATATTTGATGTTTGTTAAATTCAGTGAATAAATAAATTTATCACAGGATTGATATCCTTCTCTTCAATTTTAATGAATACATGGTCAGGAGCAAACTCCTCAGGTCTAGATGAGATCAGTGTTAACATGGTATAGGATAGGAAATGTAACTTAAGGTTAGATGGATTTGAATTTCTTTCACCTTGAACTGGGCGAATACACCTTAGGTACCAACAGGGTTAGCATGTGATTTTTCACTGGTGACCTTTTATGTTTTTGTTTTATGTGTGTGATAAAACATAGATAACAAAAATTTGCCTTTTTAAACATTTTTAAATGTGTAATTAAGTACCTTTTCTCTGGGTAGCACAATTAGTTAAGTACTTGGCTATTAATAAAAGGTTGGTGGTTCAAATCCTTCCAGTGGTGCCTTGAAAGAAAGGCCTGGTAATCTGCTTCCAAAAGATCACACTCATTGAAAACGCTATGAAGCACAGTTCTATTCTGACACAGATGGGGTCACTTTGAGTCGAAATTGCCTCAACAGGAACCAATTTTACTAAAAGAAATGTTGGTGGTTCAAATCCAACCAGAAGCGCCTCAGAAGAAAGTACTGGCAATCTACTTCTGAAAGATCATACCCACTGAAAACCCTAGGGAGCACAGTTCTACTCTGAAACACATGGAGTCGCCATGAGTGAGAATCAATTCGATGGCAACTGTGTATTTTGTTTGTTTGTTTTCATAGGGGAGGGTTTAACGTCTTTTTATGGAGCAAAAATAACTTGCAACTTCTGAAGTGTGGCCCAAGCGTAGGTCTGAGAAATTTCTGCAAACTATTTCCATTGTTATTTCCTTTCTCATGGTGTCCAGATCTCTGACCTTTGCAATCTACTTAGACTATGTTTAATTTAATAACTTTGCTGATTCTGTATCACTCAGACCTTCCTTTTGATCAACCTACTCAATTAGAAGAGTAGAAAGCTGCTAATCACCATGCACTATTTGCTGCCCCAAATAAGAATATAATACCACCTTTAGTCTGTCAACCCAGCACCTTTTACCAGCATTACACTGACTGAAAACATTTATGACATGCATAGAGAGATTTAAGGCAATAAAGCTTAATGTTAATGATGGGAATCTAGCAGTCAACGCTACTCCTTCTCCCCACTTCACAAATCAAGCTCAATGCTAAAAGGAAAATGAGTATCACACACTGTAACCAGAACACTTAAAAGCTGATCTGGAAGAGGACTTTAGTGATATGGAAGGGGTATATTTTAGTCTGAGCTGACTGATTCATTTGTGGGGAATGGTTGTGGCTCCATTTATTTTATGGCTGCCAACATTAATAGGTTTGTAGCTAAGAGGGAAAATAACCTTCTTGAGTGTTCAGTTTCAGGAAGAATGAAGTGGGACTCATTAAACAGCATGCCAATCCTAGGACTCTCTGATAATAGGCTGGAGACTAGGACCCCCTTTCCCCCATGCAGGTAGAGATAAGAGGTGTTTTTTGCCTGTTTGTTTGTTTTTTAGAGTCTTGCACTAGAAACAGCACTAGTAACTGGAGTCACAAATAAAGATAATGTGTGTTAGTTGGCCTTAAAAACAAATTGCCCAGAAACTTTTTCTATGATATCCAAGAGGCTGTTTACAGTGGGATCTATTTGGATAATAGTCTCACAATTATTTTTTGTTGGTTATAATAATGAATATGATATTTGATTCCTTTATCATTAATAAAACTATTATTTGTCCAGAACTGTTTTAGCTACTGGAGAAGTGTCTGATGGATGCTTTCATATCTCAAATGGAACTTTCATATCTCAAGCAATTTGCCCCCTACTTAGAGAGATAAAACCCTGTTTTAGGCTGGGTTCTCTAGAGGAGCAAAACCAGTGAAGCGTATAGCCTTAACCATCACAGACTCACTCAGACAAAGTGTTCCACTCTGAACCTCAGGTTATTAACACAAGAGGTATTCCCTGGAGGCAAAGATTGTGTGGTGCTGGAGGGAAGACTTTAAGCTTCACCGATTATGTTAGAAATATGGAGTAAAAAACCAGCCAAGATGAGGTTGTCTCTCCCCAGTTCTTTCCCTAAAGATTTTCTATTGCAAACACAAGGGAAGTCCACTGGAAACAGGATGCTTTATTATCCTTCATAGGTCTCTGCCTTTGTTTGCTGAAGGCCATAGGCAACACAGGCAAGATCTGAATTCATCTGCAAGATCAGTTTTGCCAAGGACATTCTCATTATCAATTATTTAGGTGTTTGGCCAAACAGTACAGGTATCCTATCCAGTCTCAGCATCAGTAATCCCGGAAGAAATAACACACGTCCCACCCAGTAGCTGCCCCCGTTGAAACTTGAAGGAACACAGATGCGACTGCAGCACTTAAGTTCTAAGAGCACCACCACATGGTAGAAGATTCCTCTACTTTTACAGAAAGATGAAAAAAAGGGGCAGTGAAATTTCTCAGCCTGGGAAATTCCATTGTAATCTGAGTATTAACCTGGTCTGGGTCTCAAACAGATTCCTGAGCATTTGCAGATTTGCCCATGCCCTCTCAGTCCTCAGATCCCAACTCTGTTTCTCCCCTTCATTACCTAAATCAGGCTAAAATCATTTACTATATTTAGGGCTTTGAATTCTGATGGTACTATAATCTTTTCTTTTCTTTTTTTAAATTTTGTCAACAATAAAGCAATTCCTGAAATACCAAACTGACAGAAGGGCTGTGTATATGCAGCATCAGCTGTCCGTCTCAGAAATTGTTGTTAGTGTGCACCATTTTTCCTTTAATGGAAATGGAAGGGAGGCATTTTACTTATACAATAATTGAATCACATATATATATATATATATTTTTTTTTCAGTTACTACATTTCCAGGGAATTGGCTCATTAGACAGCATGGTGGACAGAATCAATTAACATCCTCCGAAACAAAGCCTTCCTTATCTATTTCGTATGGAAACATGGCAAGAGTCAAGCTGAGACCCTATTTAAGCTTTGCTCCTTTAGGTAACAACTCTCAACACGAGAGTGAAGAAATTCTTGACTGTTACTCTGCAACATATTTTTATTTTGTACTCAATGAAAATAGCTGCATTTGGGGGATTAAGAACTATGAGGCAAAAGTAGCTACCTGGAAATTTCATTAAGGGGATTGCATGAGATCAGCAAAGAACTATCCCTTAATTTCCAAGTTTAACCAATGTTGGTTGAGCAAATTCTCACACAATGAACATAATTTTGTTTTCCATCCCTAGCCTCCAATGTTAATTCTACAATCCAGCTTGCTTTGAGCTGAAAAACAAAGAAATAACGCAAGCAAACAAGCAACAAGGAAGAACAATAAACTGAGAAGGCAGTTGCTTGTCTGATAGTCACTATTTCTGTGCTACAAGGTAAATTTGCTATAATGACAGCATGTTTTACATCTATTTGACTGAAGATGAAGGAACAGCCAGCGAAGTTGTGACATGGTAGTTGATAAAAAAATGTGCTGTAGCAGAAACTGGCCAACTCTGGCAGCTGTAGCCTGAGTGAAAGTCTCCAAGAGGTAGCTTGAAACTAGTGGGACAACCAAAAGCTCCAAAAGGAGCAGCTGGGGAAAATGCTTTTGGGCTATAGTGAATACCAGCCAGATTGTGAAGGTTTCCATGGGATCCTTGAAGGAAAGACAGTTTACAGATTATAAGGGTACAGGATATATACTCAAGAAATGCAATGCCCTTTTCTTTTTTTCTTTAGAAGAGACACTATCTCCTTATCCCTTAAAATGAAGTCTAAGATGTCCATAATTCTTGCTGCTCCTGCTGTAAAGGAAGGCAGTTAGAAATATAGTCTTGGCACAAAAGGAAATCCATAATTTTTCTATAGATTTATTTACTTTCCTATACAGATGCCACCAGGCTGCCTGCGAGGTTGGATGGAGCAATGAGGGCAGCCACCAGTGAACTGGTTAGTGAAAGATTAAATCTCTGGGTCTGCATTGCTATAGCACAAGACTCATGGGCTACATGAAAAGGAAAGCTCATAGACCTTTCAGCTCTTTCCCCTAAACAGGGCAACTTTACCCAGATGACACTTTCCTATTTCTCATCCTTCGGTGGCTTTATATTATCTTCCTGGAAGAAGTCTAGACCTCTTGTTATAATCTAGCTCCTCCCACCTCTCCATTGTCAACATGGAAAGAGCCATGTCTTTCCCTTTACCCTCTAGCGATCCTGAACAACCACCTGTTCTATAGAAGCTCCATGCTCTTTCTCATGTCCATTGTCTCTGCCTGGAACCATCTCCTCTGCCTATATTTTCCTAACAACCTTTATTAAAGAGTCAACATAGACATTGACTCTTCAAGAAAGAACTGCATTTGTCAGTTTTCTGAAAGATTAGTATAATAAAAAGGAAAGTATTACCCAGGATTTTATACCCAGCCAAAGTATACTAAAGTATGAAGTCTACAGAGAAATCTTATTTAACACAAGAACACTGGGCATGTTGAGGAAACTAGGAAACAACTTTGGGTTAATCAAGACATGACTGGAAAAACTATGATAAAGAAATTGGAGGTAACACAGAATAAATGCCCTGAGGAAGAAAGACTATATCCAACCCAATGGGGACTATATGACAGGCCAGAATAAAAATGAAATATATCCTGACAAAAATAAAATAAAAATAATTGGAAAGGGAAAGAAGATAGGAGGTAGGGTAAATTCTCTGGTTGACAGGAGTCAAAGTGTAACATACAAAGGTGTCAACTCAATTAATAGAACTATATACACTTTTTTTTCCTGTATTAAACTATACAGTAAGAGAGATATCAATGAAAAGGGAGCCAAAGAGGAAATAAGCTAGTTTTCAATTCTCATAGTAAGGAGCTAATGCAAATCAATCAAATGATATTTCCCAATGTATTTCAAATTATTGCTCAAAAAGCAAATGATATATTTGTAGGGACTGAGGTAAGTAGACATGACGTTCATGGCCAGGAGGCCTGTCCAGCTGCCCTAAGGGTTGTGGCACACTTGATGCAAAGCCCTAATTTACAGAGCACAGAAACTATTATACAATGCTATAATTGTAAAAGTGACCACCAGGGAGAAAATACTCCTTTAAATAGCATAAGCACATACATGCATACACACACAAGAGGACCACATAGTTAAAACAAATGACCAAATCTTGAAGAAAAAAAGAAAGAAAATACATGATACAATAATATGAGAGGACCTGGATCAAAGATACATTTCATAACATTAGATGTAAATTTGCTTAATTCACCTATTAAAAGACAGAGACTTTCATATTAAACTCGAAAGCAGAACCGACTCTATGCTGTGATCAAAAGACTTGCTTTAAAAAAGTACCAATTTAGAAATTGAAAACAAAAGGATAGACACGTATACCAGGAGAATGTTATCAAAAACAAAGCTGGGATACCAAAAAACCCAAACCAAACCCGTTGCTGTCGAGTTGATTCTGACTCATACCAACCCTACAGGACAGCGTAGAACTGCCTCATAGGGTTTCCAAGGAGCAGCTATGGATTCAAACTGCTGACCTTTTGGTTAGTAGCCATAACTCTTAACAGCTATGCCACTAGGGTTTCCAAAGCAGGGATAGCAATCTTAAAAACAGAGAAAGTTTGTTCAAATTTATATATATATAAATATATATATATATATAAATTGAGAAGATTTAGTGTGTTTTAAAATACTAAAAGATCAATTTACAGTGAGGATATCACAATTAAACCATTTATGAATCAAATAATATTACAATAACATTCAGAAAACAGAAAATTCAAGACTTTCTAGGGGAAACAGTTGGCAACAAAGCATCAGTAGGACACTTTAATCTACCTTGTTTAGTCCATGACAGATTAAGCCGTCAAAAAATGACATAACTGATCCAAGTAACATAATAAATAAGAGACATCAACCAAAGACACAAGGGAAAGATTAGTCCAAAGGACTAATGGATCACAACTACCACAGTTTCTACCAGACTGAGTCCAGTACAACTAGATGGTGCCCGGCTACCACTACCAACTCCTCTGACAGGGATCATGATAGAGGGTTCCAGACAGAGCTGGAGAAAAATGTAGAACAAAATTCTAACTCACAAAAAAGGACCAGACTTACTGACCTGAAAGAGACTGGAGAAACCCTGAGAGTATGGCCCCCGGACACCTTTTTAGCTCAGTACTGAAGTTACTCTTAAGCTTCAACCTTCAGCCAAAGATTAGACAGGCTCATAAAACAAAACGGGACTAAATGGGCACACCAGCCCAGGAGCAAGGACTAGAAGGCAGGAGGGGACAGGAAAGCTGGTAATAGGGAACCCAAGGTTGAGAAGGGGGGAATGTGGACGCGTCGTGGTGTTGCTAACCAATGTCACAAAACAATATGTCTACTAACTGTTTAATGAGAAATTAGTTTGTTCTGTAAACCTTCCTGTAAAGTACAATAATAATAATAAATAAATAAAAGACATCAAATGATGCATTTCAAACTTTATGCCTTGAACTTGAATGTCATAAAACTGGTGTCAATGGAGAAAATGATGTTCAATACAAAAATTGTTACTGGGATAACTCTGTAGCTATCTGAAAAAAAAAAAGTGAAGTTGGGTCAAAACCTCATGCTCTATGCAGGGATAATTCCAAACACATAAAACTAATTTCATATAGAGAAACAAAAACATAACAGTGCCAAAAGAAAATATGGGAGAATTGCTTTACAATCCTAGAATGTGAAAGGTCTTTCTAACTAAGACTCAAAATATCAACATCATAAAAAAGAAGTCTAAATAAATTTAACCACATAAAAACTAAAAGCTCAGTGGCAAAAGCTATAAGTAGAGTAAAAAGACAAACCAAAAACTGTGGGAGGAAGAGGAGACTGTACCTCATATCACAGAGAAAAACCTAGTCTCTCTAGGAAAAATAAATAAGATAAAAATACTAGGAAGCCAATACAAAAGTGGAAAAAATAGATCACTAGATAATTCACAGAAAAAAATTTACAAAAGGTTCTTAAACACATAAAAGGATTCATTCCTAATAAGAAAAAAATTAAATTGCATGAAAACGGCAAATTTCCAAAAGTTTGACAACACACTGTTGGTGAAGCATGGAGAAGCACTTTCATTCCTCAAGGTTGGACTGAGAATTGGTGTAAGGCTTATCAAGGGCAATTGGGAACTATCTCTTGAAATTACAAATGCATATACCCCCTAACCTAGCAATTATACTTCTGAGAATGTATCCAACAGATATACTCAAACAGGCATAAAAATGAGTCATGTGGAAGGTTATTATTTGTAATAGCAAACAGTAGAGGAATGGTTAAATAAATGCAGTATGTTCATGCAGTGAAATACGAGTAGCTATAGAAAAGATAATGAAGCTCTCAATGTACTGATACAGAAAGACAGCTAAGACATAATAAATGAGAAAAACAAGATACATAATTATGTATATAGGCTGCTATTATTTGTTTAAAAGTAGGTACACGGAGAATAAGTGTGCGTATTTGCTTGTATATGTATAAGAAAACTCTGGAAGGACACACAGAAAACCAATTAACTGGTTGGTTTACTGAGCAGATGAGGGACAGAGATGGTGAGAACATTTATTTTTGGCTTTTGTAACCACCTGATTGTATTATCTATTTAAATTAAAAAACAAACAAATTGAATTTAAAAACTAGAAACCTCCCATCATAATACCTAGGACAGAGGAATGCAAAAATGCATCATATCCAAGATGAAAGCACATCTGCCCAGTCTCTCACACCCTTGCCAGTCTCTGAACACTCCCTTTAGAAGAGCAGGTCCAGCTGAGCAGGCAATTGGATTTTTTTTTATTGTACTTCAGGTGAAGGCTTACAGAACAAATAGTTTCTCATGAAACAGTAGTACACATATTGTTTTATGACATTGGTTAA
>NW_004443946.1:32414424-32498226 GCF_000243295.1 Trichechus manatus latirostris | reverse complement strand
CCTCCTTCTCCAATTGGCAGGGTCAGTCACTCAGATATGGTACGGCAGGGCAGGTCTAGCTGAAGAGGAGTTACTGGGATGGGTTGTTTGTGGCACTTACTACAGCCACTGGGGCGGGTCAGTTATCAGTGCAGGGCTGGTTCCAGTAGGCCGTGCCTGTGCTGCTTGGTGGTGTGATGTTAAGTGCATGGTGCAGGTAGGCAGGATGTATTGGGGAGATTGTTATGTGTGGAGCTAAGATGGATATAAGAGAGAGGAGAGAGGAACAGGAGCCAAAATCATACAAACAAACAAAAAAGAATGGTAGGGTAGCTTGCCATTTGGGTGGAGAGATGAGAGACTACGAAATGGAGAAAAACAAAAAGGGGAAGAGGAAGAAAAAAAAGAAAAGAAAAGAATGAATAAATAAAAATCAGAAAGGGAAAAGAACAGGAAAGTTCCCAGGGATCCCACTGGTGCAGCTATGAGGTCTGGGGAAGTTGTTCTCAGGTGTTGCAGTACAGCCTTGCTAGAAGGCGAAGAGGTATACAATGCCAGGTATTCAGGGAATAGAAAGAAGGCGTAGAGGTATACATTGCCAGATATTCAGGGAACGGAAAGGGAAGAAAGGTATAGAGAGACGAGAAACTGAGTAATGAAGATAGACAAAAAGGGAAAAAGAGGGAAAAGAAAATAAAACAAATTAAAAAAAAAAGAACAAGAAAAGCCCCCCAAAAAACAGGAAAAACAAAAACAATGATAAAAGAAATGCTCTCAGGGATCCCTCTGCACATCTGTGCAAGCTGAGGGGGTAGGTTCCAAGCCATGCAGCACTGCCTGGCTAGAACAGGCTCCCAACTCAAGAAAAGGAAAGAAAACAAACAAACAATTTAAAACAAAGAAACAAACAAAAGCCCCGGGATCCCACCAGTGCGGCAGCCCAGACTGGGAAGCAGCTCCACACTCGAACGGAGCTTGGCAGCCCCTCAGGAAGAAGCAAATGGTGCATAGAGCCAGGTATTTGGGCGAAAGGAGTGGGAGTTGGTGAGAGGTAAGGAAGAAATCAAAAGAAGCAGAAAAAAGCAACACCAGCAGTCAACAAATGGCATTCAGAGAGCCGGCCCATTAGGGTTGGTGGAATCCAAGCAGCCAGTGCTTCCCGGACAAAAGACTGTGACCAAGGGAAGCAGAGGAGGCCGAGTGGGGGTGAAGAAGTGTGGGGTTGGGAAAGCGTATATTGCAAATTACCGGTTGTTTTGTCTCCTGCTGGGAGCTCCATGAAGCTGCTTTCTCGTACCCTGTTTGCTGGTCTCTGATGGGAGTCCAAGATGGTGGATCCACGCTGCGTTAGCTGATAGGGGACCTCTGCATGAATCTCTCCTCGCTCTCCATTTTCTGTCAGTTTTATCACTACATTTGGTGCTTGGCTGAGTTCTTTATCTCTTCATTTGATGTTTTAGGGTTTCAGGATTGTTGTTTTCTCTGTTCAGCTTAGTTTTTCGGATCTTTGCTGTGGAGGGACAGCGTGGTGCTTCTGCCTAGACCGCCATTTTCAGCAATTGGATTTTTAGGTTTTATTTATAAAGTCTCTTCTGATTGAAGAGCATCTGAGCCAAGTGTCTACTATCAGTCTGCCTGGGGCTGTGATTGAGGTCACTTTGAAAACAGGCAGCATTAACTCGGCTACAAGCTGGAAGCCCTCTGACCAGTGGCTTATTGCCATTTGCTCTAAGGCTAGTATCCTGGTTGCCTTTGTGCTCTCTGGGGAAGGCCAGCTGGCTCACCCTCCTCATGGAAATCAACCTTCATTAGATGGAGCACTAATGACATAACTGATCTGCAAAGACCAAAGCTTTGTAGGGTCTCAGAGAAAACAAGCCAGAGGCCTGGCTCACTGGAGTCCCTAGATGTCTTTACATTCAGTTAAGTCTCTGTCAAGGGCAGTTTAGCTTGAAAGATCACAGGCTACAAGGCACTTTCTCTGTTAGTCCTCTTTTTACTTTTTTGCCAAGCTTTCCTTTGCCCAAATGTGTGTTTTGAACGTGTCTTGATTTAAACATAGAGACCCCAAGAAGAAAAGAGGAGGCCTGCTTAGATAACATGAGTATTTTATTCCAGCTGCTGTTGAAGAAAGAGAACAGGTGTTTAAAGGAGGAAAATTATGGGAAAAGAAAAACAAAGAAGAGAAAAAAATATATAAATTTTATTTTCTTTCTACTCAACAAATACCTCAAGTAATCTTTCCGATTCAATTGTGTGAGAGAACAGTTGTTTACAAACAGGCTTCATGATGTAATATTTGTATTTTAATTTTCTATATGTGTGTTATTTTTATATATTCATTTGCTCTATCACTTTAGGATTGTGTACAGTCTCTTGGAATGGAAATACTAATCTATCACCATAATGAAGTGTTAGATTATTGAATAGCGTTAAACTTGGAATGCCCCTAGGTGCTGCCAGCAGTACAGTTTTCTTTCAATTGAATGACAGAATGGAAGGTTAAATTATTTTGTAGAATTTGCACCCACAATCCTATGATTTGGTGGCAAGAATGTTATCAGCAGAGCCATTAGTGCCATAGTAACCTCTGCCTCTGACTGTGCCAAGGCTTTCGACTGTGCAGATCATAACAAATTATGGACAACATTGAGAAGAATGGGAATTCCAGAATGCTTAACTGTGCTCATGCAGAACCCGTACATAGACCAGAAGGCAGTCGTTCGAACAGAACAAGAGGATACTGCATGGTTTGGGATCAGGAAGGGTGTACATTAGGGTTGTATCCTTTCACCATATTTATTCAATCCACGCTGAGCAAATAATTCGAGACACTGGACTATATGAAGAAGAATGAGGCATCAGGATTGGAGGAAGAATCATTAACAACCTGCAATATGCAAATAACAAAATCATGCTTGCTGAAAGTGAAGAGGACTGGAAGCACTTACTAATGATGATCAAAGACTACAGCCTTCTGTATGTATTATACCTCAAAATAAAGAAAACAAAAATCCTCACAACTGGACCAATAAGCAACATTATGATAAATGGAGAAAATATTGAAGTTGTCAAGGCTTTCATTTTACTTGGATCTACAGTCAATGCCCATGGAAGCAGCAGTCAAGAAATCTGCTGCAAAAGACCTGTTTCAAGTGTTAAAAAGAAAATATAGCACTTTGAGGACCAAGGTGTGGCTGACCCAAGCCATGGTAGTTTCAATTGCCTTGTATGCATGTGAAAGCTGGACAATGAATAAGGAAGACTGAAGAAGAATTGATGCATTTGAATTATGGTGTTGGCAAAGAATACTGAATATGCCGTGGACTGTCAGAAGAATGAAAAAGTCTTTCTTGGAAGAAGTAAGACCAGAATGCTCCTTAGAAGCAAGGATGGCAAGATTTCATCTCACGTACTTTGAACATGTTATCAGGAGGGACCAGTCCTTGGTGAAGGACATCATGGTTGGTAGAGGATCAGCGAAAAAGAGGAAGACCCTCAACGTGATAGATTGACACAGTGGCTCCAACAATGGGCTCAAATATAGCAATGATTGTGAGGATGGCACAGGACTGGGCAGTGTTTTGTTCTGTTGTACAGAGGGTCCCTGTGAATCAGAATTGACTGGAAGGCACCTAACAACAACAGCCTCTGTCTCTGCACAGTTGCAAATTATAGATTCACATCCTTGCTCTGATTAGCTCCTGAAGTGCTAAACAAGAACTTGTAATTATGCACTGCAGTCCACTCTCCTGACAGACTGACATTACAATTTGTATCCAAGCCCATATAGCTACAGAATGTAAAAGTACTATTGAATGAAATTAGTTCATTTGGATCCACTTGTATTAATGGAATGTGTCATTTATATTGTAGAACTGGTTTTGTCTTTTATTCACTGCTGTGTTCAGCCTCCAGTGCTAAGGACAGATTATTCTCTCCCTGTACCAGACAGAACAATTGCTCTCCCTTGGAGCTCATGGCAAGGCAGGGTGGGTTAATGGGTGTCGTTGGAATTAGAAATCCTGCACGCCTGTCCAGAATAGGCCACCATTTCTTTCAGTATTATAAGATGGGGTTTCTCATACCTAGATACATGAAACAAAAAAATCTTTGAACTACTTGCTTCAACCATCACTGCAAGAATCAAGAAAAACATCGTATCACAAAGAAAGTATCAGATTGCAAAAGATAATTTGTCCAGTGTTTTGAGCACCTCAGAAAAACTTACCATATGAATTGCTAATAATGCATAGGCTTTTCTTCCACATATAACATTCTTGGGGGGCTATACTCCAGATTACTCAGCAAATCCAGGCCTATTTAATTCACTTTACGTTTTCTCCCATGCTATTTCAGTATTATTCCAGGTAAATAATTTATCTGCAAATTCTTACCTATTAGCATCCCTCTCCCTTTTGCTAAGACTTTAAATTATCTGTGACAATTCATTAGATCAGCACAGACCTACATAAGTCAACATATATTCCCTCTGCCGCTTTTGAAAAAGTGTCTAGTTGCCATCCCATACAGAAAAGTTTATATAGATATAATTTCTGATCTGTAGGAGCTTCCATTCCAGAGGAGATAAGCCACGGAGTGAATGAGAGTGTAGTGGTTGTGGTGGTGAAGAATGGAAAGATTGGGGACAATAGATATAGGCGCCAAAAACCCACATTAATTATACCATTCAATGTGGCATAGGTAGTATAGGCTCTGCTGAAATCCCACTACTGTATACTAGCCTTGTTTGGTCAATTTCCTGATCTTGAAAAAAATAAACTTCACCGTGAAAAGCACTGCTTATACTTGCAGTAAGTGCCCATTGTAAGAACCATAAAGAACAATTTTATTGTTTTTGAACCAAGGCTTAAACATCAATCTGTCACTTAAAATGTTGTTCTATTTTCATATGTTTCTAACAATATTGATAACATTTTATAGAGTATTTACTCTATACCAGGCACAGTACTGCAAGTTGTATACACATCATCTCATAGTAATCATCTGAGGCAGGTCCTACAATTATCCTCATTTTATAGGTCAGGAAACAGAGGCTTCGATGCATTAAGAAAACTGACCCACAGTTCCATAGCTGGGTACCTGATTGTCCCAACCAGTCAGACTCTACAGCCCAACTCACCAACTATTGGTTTTAGTGCTGGTAAATCACAATTGATGAAGCTATTACTACACGGTTCTTCCTGGGTCATTTTCAAAGCTTCATAAAGGTAAAAATTCTTGTTTCATAAGGTTAAAAAAAATCTATGTATTATGAGCTTGGAGAATTCATCCAGTTGAGGCAAGGGGTCTGAAATCAGAGGGAAAATAGGATTTGAAGCAGGTCACAAACCACCCTTCTCAATTATAGGTCAACTCACTATTGGAGTAATGGAGTAGGTGTAACTACTAATTGGAGACAAGTTTGCAAAGATTAACTAAGAGAGCTCAATTCAGATTGAGACAGATGGGAGGTACTGTTTGGAATTAATTAGTAAAACAGTTACCTAATAGGTAGGGAAATTACATTGACCAGCTTCAAGCCAATACTATGCTTTACAACAAAACAGTTGTCCTCCGGAAGCCTGAGTTGGCTTGTGGGAAGGGAATCACATACAGGTCACATGCTTTTGCACTTTGAAAGCATGTGGAACATGGAGAAACAACCCAGAGACTCAAGCGGGCTGGGAACTAATCAGACTCTTGTGTCCTTTCTTTGGCCTTACCGTGTCTGCTGGCTAAGTGTCAGATCCTGCCCTGCATGGCAGAAATGTTCTTGGGCTTCTATTTAAGTCTGCAGCAGCTGTTACTATAACGTTTCCCTTGGGGATGTGCTGCGGAGCTAAAGCTTCAATACAACTTTCAAATACATCACTGTCTGCAGATTTTTTTTTTGTTACTGCAACGTTTCAGTGGAAAACAACTGGACTGCTAAGGAAGGCACTGGCCAAGTGACCCATTCTGACCTGAATCTGGACCTGTCTTCCCTGTGTTTGCTCCTGTCTTTTCTTTTTTTTATTCTTCTTTTTTAACAGAATAATTAAGAATCCTTCCAAAATCTAGAACCAAATACCCTAAAGTTGTTAATAGTTTTTTGTGATTAACTCAAGATTGAGCAGATTAGACATTACAAAGAGTCTCTTGCTCAACAGCTGGGGTCTCACTAGGGAGCATGTGATGGGAATGCAAATAGGTAGAGAAAGGGCTCCTTGGCTGGCACTTAAGAGTTATTTTTAATTACTCTCAGTCTCCTCCCCCCATGCCACACAGCCTCAAGACATAGCTAAATTACAACAGCCCTAATTTCCCAAAAGACCTTGGGATATGTTGGCAGGAAACTGTTTGGAGATGTTACTCAGAGATTGATGGTAGAAAGCTTTAAGGAAAAGGACTGCATCTGAGAGATGGACTTTGGGGTATTTCTAAGGCATAAATGCCTCTCAAATCCATTCTCGGGGTTATCTAGATAGTTACATCTGGTCAAAAGAGTCATTTTGTTTCTTTCGCAGTCCTAATGCCAACTTCTCTGGCCAGGTCTGCTTTCTTTGCGATTAGTGTGAAGAGCAAACGTGTTCCAAACTACCACGCAAGAATGCCTCAATGTATCCTGAATGGGCAAGCTGCTTTCTTCTTATGACCTTTGTTGATTTTCCACAGCTATGTTTGATTCCTCATGATTCCTTCTGCACACTTTTTCCACAAGTCCATCTGCTTTTCCACATTCAGCTCTACCTGCTTCCTAAACAGGTACGTGCCTCATCGCTTGCTGAAGTGCCTGTTTCCAAGAGCGTACAGTATATCTCCACTTGATTTTTCAGCCACAGCCTCAAACTCAACTCATCCCAAAACAACAAAAACCAAACCACTTGCCTTCGAGTTGAATCCAGCTCATGGCAACCCTATGTGTTGTAGAGTAGAACTGTGTTCCATAGGGTTTTCAACGACTGTGGCCTTTCAGAAGCAGTTCACCAGACCTTTCTTCTAAGGTACCTCTGGGTGGGTTTGAACTGCCAACCTTTCAATGCACTTAACAGTTTTTGCCATCCAGGAACTCCACAACTAATCCCACTATCCCCTAGCTAGACCCTCTTCCTCAAGAGATCATTTTGACAATAGTACCATTTGACTTTAATTCCCTTAGACCAAAACCCCTGCAATAGTCTTTGGTAAATGGACAAGAAACTCTTGTTTTACACTCACATGTTTTCCATTGGCATGCGTTTTGGTTTGGTCAGTTCAACTGGATCTACAGTCCCCTGAGGACCATGCTGTAGATGTGTGTCCTCTACAGCTCCAAGTACTGCACACACAATGACAGGCACTGGCTGGTTGCGATCTACTGTAGAACACTGAGGTGACCACATGGAAAAGGTGTTGCCATGGATTTCTTTTTCTTTTTGCAGGTGATTGTCTGTTCTGTTTTCCAGAAACTTTGGTCTATTGACTGAGTTGTAGAGACTCAATCTTTGTTCTAACTTTGATTTTGGATCATCTCTTCAGAGAAGGGATTTGATTTTCTGAAAATTTAATCAAACAGGCAATGGATCTAATGGTCAGAACACTGAGCCGGAGAATAAACCTGAATTTTGCTTTTTTTCATCCTTTTCAGTGAAAATGACAAATAACAGTGAGCGTGCTCCCTGAATTGTAGGCTCCTCATTTGGAAAATGGGGTTATTATTTTATAAGACACTGATAGGATTCAGTAGCAACAGCTCTAAAGAGATATTCCAAAATAGCGATAGGGCTGTAGTCACTGGAAGTCATAGGATGCTAGAAAGTGACTATGACAACAGTTTCCATTTATGAAAGGTTCACTAGGTGCCAAGCCCAGGATTAAATATTTCACGTACATTGTTTCATTAACTCCTGTTAGAGGCCATTTGAGTTAGTCACTCCTAGTTGCATTTAACAGACTGAGAAACTGAACTCCAGAGAGTTTAGCAATTTTGCGAGGGGTACTACTTTATGACTCACTAGCAATTTGTCTGACCATTTATTTTAAAATAATTTTAGACATATGGTGTTGTTGTGTGTCACCAAGTTGATTCCGATTCATAGAGACCCTATAGAACAGAGTGGAACTGTACCATGGGGTTTCCTAGGCTGAAATCTTTACGGGAGCAGATCACCAGGTCTTTTCTCCCAAGGAGTGTCTGGTGGTTTCAAACTGCTGACCTTTCAGTGAGCAGCTAAGTGCTTAACCATTGTGCCACGAGGGCTCTTTTCTAGACATATAAACCAAACCCAAAAACCCATTCCCGTCGAGTCGATACCAACTCATAGTGACCCTACAGGACAGAGTATAACTGCCCCATAGAGTTTCCAAGGAGCGCCTGGTGGATTCAAACTGCCGACTTTTTGGTTAGCAGCTGTAGCACTTAACCACTACACCACCAGGGTTTCCTCTAGACATATAGAAGTTGCAAAAGATAGTACAGAAGGTATCTATGTATCTTTTACTAACTTACTAGTTTTAAGTCACACAAGGTAAGAATTATATAAAACTTAAAGATAGATGGACTAATTTAGGAATGGATGCCTTGAAAAGAGACCGATTCGACTGAAGTCTGCTCTATTCTTCTCTCTGTATAGCTCAGTGTTATTTTATTTTATTTTATTTTTCTTCCAGGTTAGCTTCAGTATTAAAAGTCCAGGTCTGTAGGAATGATTACCCTTGTATTTTTAGCTGTTCAGAGAGCCAGAAAATATCTTCAGAATTTGGTTTCTCTTTTTCAAAATGTGACTCTCTCTCTATTAGAGCTTTATATATTTCAGTTTGATGCCCTGAACCTTTATATCTGTGGGATGGTATCACAGATGTCCTCGAAGAATTAACCACAGAAAGTCCCTATGGGGTTTCAAAGAAAGGAGTTGGGGTAGGCAGGAAAGAAGCTCTTCTCATAGCTGACATAAATAAGCAGCCCAGATTGTCTCATACTCTTTCTTCTCAGGAGATCTCGCTGGAAGGAGAAGAAGTTTTGAAGGGGAAGCGTGATTGATGCCCCTTCCAAAGCAAATTAAACATGTCCATTAAAGTTTCATAGTAGAGCTTCCTCTCAGACTTTTCCCCAGAAGAAAGGTTGTGGATAAGTGGAACTACAAAGAAAAATGCCAAATGGAAAGATAACGAAGATTAAAAAAAAAAAAAATTCAGTACTACCTAAGTTAAATAGAGGAGTAGAGAAAAAGGGAGGCAAACAAGACAAAAATTCAGAATGACATAAGGTTTCAAAACTGCCATACAGTGATGGCCTTCGGGTATTACAGAAAAAGACTTGTTTGTAACAGGTTTGAGATGGACTCCTCTTCCTGGATCCAGTTCTAAAGACGATCATGTGAATTATCATTGATATTTGCGAAGCTTAGAAATATAGTTCCTGAGTGCTTGCTTTACTAGCTTCATTACCAACTCTTGGCCAATCAAATCATTTTTCTCTAGAGATCTTTAATAACTCTGCAGTTTTGAGTAGTGATATATGTTCAGTTAAAGTTGTAATTCACTGGCTAGGGAAGACCTCTATTTTTCAGTTACTTACTGTAGTGGAAAGACCCCAATGATCTCATCTGCTATTCATGCCCTTGTACATCCCCTCCCCTTGAGTGTGGGCAGGATCTATAACTTGCTCCTAGCCAACAGAATATTGCAAAAGTGATGGGATGTCACTCATGTTATTATGTTACATTATATAAGAATATGTCTTGCTGGTGGACTTCTTCTAGAGTCTCTCTAACTCTGTTGCTGGCTTTGAAGAAGAAAGCTCTTATGAGTCCCACTGCCACAAGGAAATGAACTCTGCCAACAGCCTGAGTGAGCCTGGAAGCAGATCCTTCCCCTGTTGAGCCTCCAGGTGATAACCCAACCCTGGTGGACAACTTGATTACAACCTTGCAGAGGAGCTAGCCACACCAAGCCCAGACCTCTGATCCTCAATTTGTGGTGACTTTTTAAGGCAGCAATAGAAAACTAATAGGATTACCTAGTGCCTATTCTATCCAGACCTATGTACTATATGCTGTGGAGCACAAGAAAGTAAAATGAAACATCTGCCCAGAGAACATTTGCAACCTGCTAAGTCAGACAACATACAAACCAGAAATGACTTAGGGAGCTATGTAAGGTGATGTGTAAAAGACAGCTAGCTCATCAGTTTAACCATTTCCTCCTCTTCCTGGACACACCATAGACTAAATTTCCCAGCCTCCAGGAAAGTTAGATATGGCCCTGTGGCTGAGTTTATCTAGTGGATTGTGAGTGGAATTGATATGGACCACTTTCAGTCCTGGCCCATAAATCCTCCCATATGAACCCACTGATTCACTTCCCTCTTCTGACAACTGGATGTTGAACCCAAGAATCCCTTGAAAGACAGAGTGAGAATGACAAAGCCTCTATAGTCCAGGGTTGATCCAGAATGGCTGGATGGAGCAGACATCCTGTCCCTTACCAACAAGAACCACCTCGACTGTATATATAAGTGAAATAAACTTCTCTTATGTTTGAATAATTAATATTTGGTGGTCTATTTGTTACAGCTGAAATAACCTTCCCTATTTTTCACACCTTTCTTTTAATGTGATTTGCTACTTCAAAGTAAATTAAATATTATGCATACAAACAAATCAAAGTGAGATAATTTTACTTTATGCCTTTCAGACTCCAAGGATACAGATATACCCCACAGGGAAGTTGGGAGGAGAAGTGGGTTTTATACCCTCTTAAGAATCCCTAATTTGTAAACCAAATAAACCATCATGTCCTATTTGGAGCACTTTTTATTTCAGCATGAAACTTCCTAAATATGTAACAGTCTTTTAAAAACAAACAAACAAAAGAAACCCCTCCATTTTATAGACGCAAAGAGGTTAAGTGATTTGTAGTCACTAAGAAAAGGGTAAAGTCAACACTGAAAAATTCAAGTGCCCTAGATCCTTCTTATAAGGATTCAGGGGTTGGTTAATCCTGATAGACTTCTTGGTAGAAGTAAATGTATAATCTAGTTTTGGGATAGATGCAATGATGTGGTCCAGTGTAAGTAAACTGAGGCCTCATCTTGGACTATGAAGGATTGAGTATGGGTCATTCAGAGAATAACAAGTTTCCTGCTTGGGTGGATGTAATGGGTCATGGGTCATACTGAGGAGTTAGGAGCAATGAAGTGGATGGAAAAGTGTTTGGAGTAGAGGTTTGGTCTTTATCTAATAGGAGGGCCAAATCATAATTTAATGAAAACGTGGTTTGAAATGATTGATTGGGTTCTTGGTAGTAGGGCTCATTATAATAGGACTATATAGGAGATGGATCAACCAAGAGATTGCTGCAGAATTCCAAAACTTAGATAAAAAGATTTCAGATCAGAGAAGCAGTTACGGAAATAGTACCTTCATGTTCACAAAAGGAGTGGGAATAGAAAAAACTTATCAGTAGAGAAGATTGCACAGGAGAAAAAAAAAAATTATTTTATTTTTTAAATACAAAATAGAGGAAGGGGTGCAGAAGAGAGTATAGGCCCCTGAAGAAGTTCCAGATGCTGGGGAGCAGGTGGACTGATTGATTCATCACTTCGTTCAGCCACGTTGACTGAGTGGGTCTTATGTTCCAAGCAATCTGTTAGTCACTGGGAATTCAAAGAGGAATAACATTTTGTTTACTCCTTGAAGATCTCTCAATTGAGTAGCAGGAAGCTGTCACAGGGCTATCTGTAAAGTCCCATGGGAAGAGAGAAAGGCGAAGATCTGACTCTGTTCATGGTACCCGGGAAGGCAAATCAGAGCAGATGACATTTCTATTAGGTATTACAAGATTAGTCTACATTTGCCAGGTGAAGGAAAAAGGGAAGGGCATTCTTCACCAAGGAACAACATATGCAGAGCCAGAGAGGAGTCAAAGAGCTTAGACTGCTCTCCTGGCAATGAGGTCATTGTACATGGAGGTTAGGATGTGTTGGGGAGAATGGAAAGAGAGGACACCAGAGAGTTAGACTTCCTTTAAGGAGTGAAAAGTCTTGTATGTAGAAGTAAGAACTATAGACTCATTTCTTTTCATGAGGAGGGGCTGACAGAGGTATTAAAGCAGAGAGTAGCATGATTTGTTCTGACTTTTAGAAAACTTAGAATGACAGAATTGTTAGGCAAGATTGAAGGAAGACAGATCAGAATTAGGAGAAAAGAAAGGATGTTCATCGTGTATTTTGGGCAAGAGTCAATGAATAATTGATTGTAGGTAGTGATGGTGGGGCTGGGGGGTGGAGAAGTCAATGAATAGTGGCTGCATTTGCGAGTGATCTGAATTTTTGACTCTGACGATGGCATCTACAACATTGGAGCAGTATGGTATTACTGTTTTGTTGTCTGTCTCCTCCAATAGACATGGAATTCCTTGAAGACTTTCTTTTATATCTGTCCCTCAGTACCTTGCATAGTGAATGATTCATTACAAATGCTATTTGTGGAATGAATGGATAAAAGAATGAAGATCCAAAGTACCATTTATTGAGCATACTTGGAGTGCCAACTACTGGGCACAATTCCTTGAAGTATATTATTCTCATTTCATCTTCCAAACAATTTTGTGAAGCAAGTATTATTCTTTTCTTACATATAATAAAATGGAGGCTTAGAAAAGTTAAATAATTTGTTCATTGCTAAATGGCTTGAAATAACTGAAGAAGTCCAAACCAGGCAAACTGACCCCGAGTACAGTTCTCTTACCTCCATACCATAGCATCTCCTCCAAAACGTATGTCCCTCTGACTTTCTAAGTGCTACCTTCTTTCTCCCCTTAGACTTCGTCAGAAATTTCCTCTTTAGACTTACTCTGTTGAAGGTAGGTCCTATGGTATCTTTTATGTCAATGTACAAGTCATTATTTGTCACACCTTATATTTGATTAGGTAAGACATATAGATATGGGAAAAAATTCAAAAAACACAAAAGAGCACACAGGTGAAAAATTTTGATTTTACCTCCATTCCCCAGCCACCTGGTTCTCCTTCCCAAAAGCAAACACTGTTACCTGGTTTTTACACATCATTTCATAGAAATCTATACATATTCAAGTATCAAGTATATATTTCTTTTTCTTTCTTTCTTCATAAATAGTAGAATACAGCATCTGTTATTCTTCATCTTGATTATTTTTCCACAGTAAAATATATTTTGGAAATCCTTCTAGAAGGGTACATTAAAATTAAAAATTAAATAAAAAGTTCCCCTTAGCACGGTACTAGGTCCGCAGTAGACAGGTGTTCAGTAACTATGAATAACTGAACAGGATCAGTACTCAAAGGTATAGGTTATAAGCTATCTGGAAGGAGAGGGACTAGATGAGTTTATCATCCTCATTAATCTATTAGCAGCACTGGTTTGTCTTTCAGGACATTCAGCTCCTATATTAGGCAATGAGCAGCCTGAGAAAAATCTGAAATATGAGAGATTCCCAAAAATAACAGAAAGGTGGGGTGAGAAGGGAGAGGGAAGAAAAAGACACATTAGCAAAGAAAAAAAAAGATAAAACAAAGATAAATGGAGAGCTTAGGTGTCATAGCTCTGTAAATTCTATTTATGTTGTACCAGTGGGGTTTTAAGATTTGTTTCCAAGTGGTGTTATCAATGCATTTACAGGCAACCTGGGATCTACTTCCTTTGGAAACTTGTCTCCCTCCCTTGTGTATCCACAAACAAGATAAACAATACAAAAGTAAACTAAGCGGAAAAAACTTAACTGGATTCAATAAATCAGGGAGAAAAAAATCAGGGGAGATAAATAATTGCCAAATATTCCAGAAAGAATGTATGCCCTGTCAGGTGATAATCAAATCACTTAAACTCTAAAGAGTTGTGGGGGCAAATTAAAAAAATAAAAATTGAAAAAAAAAAAACCTTAAAAGAAATGGCCCAGCCCTACAGAGCCCCCAACTATCATGGCACTTGGCTGGGTGGGCTCTTTTATCATTGTTATGGGCAAAGAGGAAGGCAGTGGCTCCATTCAGCTTACTTAGCTGCTCCTGCCTGATTCATTCTTTTATGCCACAAGCCAGTCAGTCTGATGTCTAGTGACAAATGAGGAATGAGCATGTGAGAGCTTGAATTGAAGCAAGCGGAGTCAGACAAGGTGAGGAGGATGGTGGCAGTGTGCAGAGAAAGCTCAAGAACTGGGATTGTTACCTACGGGAAAGGGAAAAAAAAGTCTAGTCATCCCTCTTCAGGTAAAAATGATGGAGACCAAAATTAGGAAGAAGAAGGCAGACACAGACTCAGGTCTCTTCCACTTGAGTCCTGATTAAAATAGAAGAGAACTCAGGTCAACTATATAGAACATAAAGAAAGCCTAGGTTAATGGTAGCTTGTGTGTTACTATGGTGCTGGAAGTTATGCCACCAGTAATTCAAATATCAGCAGAATCACCCATGGTAGACAGGCTTCAGTTGAGCTTCTACACTAAGACAGACCAGGAAGAAAGACTTGACAATCTACTTCTGAAAATTAGTGAATAAAAACTTTATGGATCACAACTGAACACTGTCTGATATAGTGCCAGAAGATGAGCCCCCTAGGTGGAAAGGCACTCAAAATACACAGTGACTGCAGTAATGGACTTGAGCATATGAATGATTGTGAAGATGATGCAGTACTGGGCAACATTTTGTTCTGTTGTACATGGGGTCGCCATGAAACAGAGCTGACATGGCTGCAACTAACACAACGTTAGATACTAACAATTTCAAGACAGAGAAAGAAAGATGTCGGTAACTGCTTCCAGCTTCTCTTGTGTTTTCTCACTTATGGACAAAAAGTCCTCTTTGTCAGAGCCATAACCATTCTCAGAACTCTAAAGAGGAGTGGCAAAGTATCCCCTCAAGCAGAACAGGCTCAGATAAGAGAAAGATTATTTCACTCTGAGGGTCTGCCTTCTGCACTTACTAGGAATGCAGAGGCCAGGAAGGGTGAGACTACTGCCTAAGCAGTCATGCATCTTCACATTTTAGGATTAAATAGTACACATTCTGGCTTTTTTAAGGAGGATTAAAAATTATAGTACACCTCCAAAGAGCTTCTCTTCTCACTGTTCTCTCACTTTCAAAGTATCAATTCCTTGAGTTGACCAAGCCACACTCACTTGAAATTTGTCTGTAGGTCTCATTCATTGAGTACACAAGAATCAAGTCTTACAGGGAATGACAAAAAAAGAATGACAAGGTTCTTGCCTTTACAGACCTCTTTTCTCAGAATCCTCAAATGTTAGAATCAGATTTGTATTCCAAGGTTACCATCTAGTCCTGTGTCTTTACAACTTTTTTTCAAGTATCAGATTTGGGTTTTCCAAGCAAATTCTTAATGAAATATATAGACAAACGAGATAAAAGTAGAACTAGAGGAAGTCTGAGCTCCCTTCTTGGTCTGTTCCCCCTCCCCCGTATCTGCCCCAATCACCAGTCGTCTCCCAGGCACTTCTTCTGAACCCAGGGTCTCAGAGAACACAGTTTTAAGTCAATGACTTAGTCTAACCTGATTTTTTTCTAAAGAGGAAACTGAGACTAAGAGACGAGGCTGACTAGTGGTAGAAATCAAGGAATGGTGCCATAGAGAGAATATTAGGCTTGGAATCAAAAGATTTAGCCTGAGCTCTCCTTCTAATTAACTGTTTGACATTGTCAAGTCCCTCAAGGGTCTCTGTTCCTTTCTTTTTCTAACCATCGGGCTGTAGGATGACTTCTGATGACCCTTCCATCTGTAATATTTCAGAAGTCTGTTCCCTCTTCTAACCCTCAGTTGCTGTCAAAGTAGGCTTCCCAATTGAAACATTTAAATTGTTCAGAGATGATGAAGTTGGCTGAGCTCAGTTGGTGAGGCAACTTTGCTGACAAATGCCATGAGGTTAACCTACATTGTAATAACATCAACAGAGGGGAGGGTGTACTAGTGGCCTCATTCATTCAACTCAGTAATAAAAACAGAAAGAGATTTTCAGCACAGAATACCCCATGTGGATCTCACTCTCTCATAGCGCAGGCAGTGGTCAAGGGGAAAATTCAGGGTGGGAGATATTCTGAGCCTTTTAATCAAAGTTTAATCAAAGAAAGAGACCTAGGCATTACTCCAATCAGGAAACCATCGGATAGACATAAAAACAACCTATTGAATAGTAATAGTCTCAGAATTACCAGACATGTCTGATGATCAGGATCACTAGAGTACCAGTTAAATATATAGATCCCTAAGTCTCTGGAAGCCTTTGATTCAGTGGCCCTGGGGTATATTTTTATCAAGGACTAGAGCTGATTCTGTTGATTAGGCAAGTATGGGAAACACTGTGTTAGTAGAAACCATCTCTAGCTATTGCTACTTATGGGGACGAAAGAAAAAAAAAAAAAGACCAATATCAATCATATATCAGCAACACTGCTAATCAAAGCTGTAGTGATTGCCAACAGGTACAGGAAACCTACCAATGGCTTTATTTATCTAAGGTCATTTTAAGAGATGTTTCCCTTTGTATCTGAAGCTCACAGATGGTATATATTTAGTTCTGGGATATATGTATTTTTAATACCTGCTCTGCCATTTGACTGCATATGATTGACCTCACTGTGACCCACAGAGGAGGAAGATTTAGAAGCAAACCAGTGTGACAGGGAAATGGCCCAATTATGCTGAGCCTTGATGTTGTCTTAGCAAAGCAGATATATGAAGCATGCTAAGATACAAAGGGAAGTAGGAGGCACTGGGAGAGTGTTGTTAGAGAGGAAGGATGAAAGGACAGCAATTATTCTAATCATCTACAAAGACGGTACAGTAATGCTTCCTATAATTGCCAAGCAATGCATGAAGTCAATCATTTTAACTGGACTTTAAAAAAATTTTTTTTTTTTTTTTGGAGTGGAAACTAATTTTGCTTTTTATCTCTTTGGCTAGTGAAGAGTATTAATGACTCCCCCATTAAATAGTAGCCAGACCTGTCCCTTTCAGCATCCCTCACTCAAGATGAAGGGGAAGATCATAGATTACTAGAGGCCCATGTCCAATTTTTAATGGTATCTGTTTTTTGAATGGCCATTAGTCTCTGTATTGATTCCTGTGGGATTTTTTCCTGCTTTTTCACCAGATCTGATATCAGTTAAAACTCAGATTTAAGAATACTGACTATGAGAAAAATCCATCTATGTTAACTTGAAGATAAATGACTATAAACTAAGTTTCTGCTAAGCAAAAATAGGAGCACCTTTCTCTGTGCTCCCAAAATAATGTGTACATAACTCTAGATACACAACCTCTACTAAAAAAACAAAGAAACACTTTTTGTATTGCCTTAGTCGTTTATTTACCTGTTTCCTGCCTTCAATACACACGTATGTGTGCATACACACATGCACACACACTCACACATACGTACACACACACTTGGCTGAGATCACTGCCCAAATACCAAACACAGGGTCTGGCATAGAGTAAGTCTTTAATAAATGTCTGATGAGTGAAGAATGATGAATGAATGAATGAATGAATGAATGGCATTCCCTTATTCCTAAAAGTAAGGTTTTCTTCAGGTATTTTTCTCCTAGACTGGGGAGACTGATATAATGAGAGGAGCCCTGGTGGAGCAGTGGTTAAGAGCTCTGCTGCTAACCAAAAGACTGGAAGTTAGAATCCACCAGCTGCTCCTTAGAAACCCTATGAGGCAGTTCTACCGTGTCCTATAGGGTCACTATGAGTCAGAATCGACTCAGTGGCAATGGGTTTGGTATGGATTTTTGATGTAATGAGACAGATTACCAGAATTTTACAAGTTATCATCTTAATCTCTATCTACCTCTCAGAAAATAATTCACTCTTTCAATCCTTGATTCCTTCATTCAATGAATATTTATTCAACAACTACTATGAACCGAGCACTATTCTGGGTGCTGAGGTTAGAACAGTGATTTAAGCAGTCGCATTTCCTTGTCCTCATGGCACTTTCATTTAAGCGTCAGACTGATAGTAAACATACACACAAGAGAACTAGATAATTAGACTATTATCGGAAAGAACAAAGAGGCATGTGATAGAGTGGCTGGTGGGGAGGGAGAACAGAGATATCTAAGTTAGGATCATCAAAAAGGCTAGTTAAGTAATGTCTTAGGCTGGGTTCTCTAGAGAGGCAAAAGCAGTAGAGCCCATAAATATATATACCGACAGATTTATATCAAAGAATCAGCTCATGCAATTGTAGAGGCTGGAACGTCCCAAGACTGTGGATTGGGATAGAGGCTTCTCTTGATTCACGTAGCTGCAGGAGCTGGTGAACCCAAGATCAGCAGGTCGGAAAGCAGGGCTCTTTCTCACAGGCTGTGAATATCAACGAATCCCAAGATTGGCAGGCAAGACTGCAAGGCTTCTCCTGATTCATGTAGCTGCAGGGGCTAGTGAACCCAAGATCAGCAGGTCAGAGTGCAGGCCTCCACTCACAGGCTGTGAAGATGGACAAATCCCAAGATCGGCAGATAAGCTGATAGCTCAAGTCCCAAAAACTAGAGGTCAGATGAACAGGAGGCAGCCGCAGGATCCAGAGCAAGCAAAAAGACAGAACATCTGCTTCTATTCAGATGCAGGCCACACCCCCAAGGAAACTCCCTTTCAACTAATTGGCTACTCATAGCAGATCCCATCATGGGAGTGATCACATATAAACACTAAGAATCATGGCCCAGCCAAGATGACACACAACCTTAACCATCACAAGTAGTTAACATCTGAGCTGAATTCTAAATGACCAGAAAGAGCCACCATTGAGCTGGGGGAGAAGTCTCAGAGCCAAGGAGAAAGCCCAAAGTCGGAACAAGGCAGGCATCTTTGATAAACAGTTGCAGTGTGGTGGCTGAGGAAGAGAATGGTAGAATATGCCATCTTACGGGTATTGAGGGAGCAGATCATGTCTGATCTTCAAGGCCATGGTAAGGCATTTGGATTTTACTGGTCACACAATATGAAACTATGTGAAGATTTTAACCATGTGGATGACATAAGCTGATTTACATTTTTAAAAATGTCAATCTGAATATTTTCAGGGGAATAGATTGGTAGGGAGTAGGACTTCATAAAAGAGTGGGAACAAAGACACCAGTTAGAAAGCATCCGCAAGGATTCAGTTAAGTGATAGTGTAGGTAACTGTAGATGGCTTAGACTAAAGTGGTGGTGGAGAGCAGTGTGAAGTGGTCTGATTTGGAATATACTTTAGAGGTAGATCCAGTAGGATTTCTGATGGACTAGATGTGGGCACGAGGAAAAGAAGGTATGAATCTTAAGTTATGGAGTTGATGTTGGATGTACTGAGATGGAGATCACTGTGTAAGGAGCAGGTTGGGAATCATGAGCTCCATTTTGGACTGGATGCTTTTCAGATGCCTCCTGGGTATCCAAGTAGAAGCTGTTCACACAGGCAATCCCATACGTGAATAACTCACTCAGTTCAGTGGTCAGGGCTGGTAATCTGGACTAAGTAGGAAAGGAAAGATCATTTTCTAGGCAAACCTTTTCTAGGGACCCTCAATAATAGCCTCTCACTATGTAGGGTCGCTATAAGTCAGAATTGACTTATAGCAATGGGTTTGGTTTGTTTTTTCTAAGAATAAAAAGCTTATATAAAATAATGACTCAAAATAAATACATTTCTGAGATGAGTTAGTGATTAGCATATTTTTATGCAAATAATGTGCACGTTCTACACTTGTTTGCCAATCGCACCTCCCCTCATCCCAGGTATTTTGCTAAGCACATTATGCTAATTTTTTATGGCAACATGTGAAAAAATTTGGCATAGCGGCACTTACAAAAATACCTCATGGGGGGAGGGCATGGTTGGCAAACAAACGTAGAAGGCGCACATTATTTGTGTAAAAATATGGTATTTTTTTCATTTTAGTCTATTTTTACCTATTTCTCATTATAAAAGTAACATATACTTAATATAGAAAACTTGGTAAATGCATATTTAAAAAAATCATAATTTCAACACTTGGAGATAACTATTTTTAACATTTTGGCATATTTCCTTCCTGCTTTTTAATTCATTACATGGATATAAATAGCTTATGTGTCAGGAAATATTCTCAGCATTGAGAATTCAGCAATAAACAATATAAACAAAGTCACTGACCTTTCAGAACCTATGTCCTGGTGTAGGGTGGCAGATAACAAATTTTTAAAAAAGAGTAAATATATAGTATGTAAAGAAAAACCAAATCCTTTGCTGTTGAGTCAATTCTGACAACTCATAGTGACCCTATATGACAGAGGAGAACTGCCCCACTTTTGGTTAGCAGCCTGAGCTCTTAACCATTGAGCCACCAGGTAAACGATGTTAAAATCTATGGAGGAAAATAAAGCAGAGTAAGGGAGTAGAGATTGTGGGGAGGTGGGATGGGGAAGAAGAGCTGCTAAAATTGCATGGGTTAGGGAAGTCATCATTAATAAGTTACCTGTGAGCAGAGATGGGAAAGAATTGAGTGAGAGAACAATACAAGGACATCTGAGAGGGAATGTCCATGTCAAGGGAACAAGTGCAAACATCCTGAGATAGGAGAAGAGTGATCTGTGTGTGGAATAGCAAAGAGGCCAATGTAGTTGAAGGTGAGTAAGTAAAGGAGTTAGGATAATATTTTAGAAGACAGGCCTGGTAATCTACTTCCGAAAGGTCACAGCCTTGAAAACCCTATGGAGCAGTTCTACTCTGCACACATGGAGTCGCCATGAGTTGGAATAGACTTGACAGCAAACGCCAACATACTCTGGCCTTATCACCTCTACCGGCATAGACAAACAGGTTAATTACACCTCTTCTTGCCCAGAACACTACATTTTAAATGAACTGTATTTATACTGAAACCTTCTTTGGAGTACTAACGTAGGAGTTAAGAGCCTAAGTTCTGGAATCAGACTACCTGGGTTTGAAGCTCTTCTCTGCCACACACCACGTACATATATCACCTTGAACAAACTATGATACTTAACCTTTCCGTGCCTGTTTTGTCCCCTACAAAATAGTACCTACTTTATGGGGTCATGGTGTTGAGTGGGTAAATGAATCAGTGCAGCAAAGTCTTTAGAATGGTATCTGGCACCTAGCAAGTGTTCAATAAATATTAACTGCTATTATTATTGCTCTGGTGGTGCAGTGGTTAAGTGCTACGGCTGCTAACCAAAAGGTCGGAAGTTTAAATCCACCAGCTGCTCCTTGGAAACCTATGGGGCAGTTCTACTCTATCCTATAGGGTTTCTATGAGTTGGAATTGACTCGACGGCAACGGGATTGGTTTTTGGTTTTTGTTATTATTGCCATCATTATCATTAAAATTCCTTTTCTTTCTCTAGACTGTAATTCCTGGAGGGTTTCATGTAGATGTTCAGGACGTAGCCCAGAGCCTGACAATGGTTTAAAAACCTGTTGCCGTCAAGTCAGTTCCAACTCATAGTGACCCTATTTAGTGCTAAAGAAATGTTAGTTGAATGAATCTAAATTCCACATGGAGACACATAGTTAATAGTTAATCCAGTAAACAAATTCACTAACACAGTTTTACCCCTAATTTTAACTCACTCCAAAATCAACATCTGGATTAAGGAACACTACTCATTAGGCCCATCAATCTAAATACAGTATAATTATAGCAAATGCTGATTTATCCAGTGTTCTGCTAATTGAGGCTTCCTATTCACTAACACTTTCCCAAATTCCCACAATGATCACTGATGTTCATAATGACAGCCCAAGGCAGTGCAAAATCCTTCCGAACAACCAAGAAAGATTACACTGTGTTCTCTCTAGCTGAGGGCATTTCACTGTATTCTTACTCTTTCAAAATGTGTAATCCCTGGCTGTTATCCACGGGGAATCTCTTTTCACTGGAAATCAGATTTTTAGAGTAGGCCACCCTTTGATAGCATCAGATAATTGAGTGTACTGTACTAGAAAATGAATGATCGAGGATTCATAGCTTACCCATTTTCAAATGTGCGTATGATATGTAATTATGACATAACTTGTTCTTTAAGGGGACTCATTATCTAATTTTTTTTCCTTTTTCTTTTCTTTTTCCAGTAGAACATTTTGTAAATGATTCTACCAAAAAACAAACAAACAAAAAAAACCCCAACGTTCCAGTCCTCTGGATTATGAATATTGTTTCTTTCACTCCTTAAATCCACAATTTGTTATTGTTAGTTGCCTTGGAGTCAATTCCAACTCATTAGCGCGCTGTGATGGATTGAATTGTGTACCCTAAAAAGGTATGTTAATGTCCCAACCCCTAGTACCTGTAAACATGACTTTGTTTGGAAATAGGATCTTTGAGATGTTATCAGTGAAGTCATGCTGGAGTAGGGTGGTTCCTAATCCCATCTGACTGGCCTCTTTATAAAAAGAGGAGAAGAGACAAAGAGAGACAGAGGAAGGACAGTCATGTGAAGATGCATCAAAGAACCCCTGGGGCTACCAGAAGCTGAGACAGACAAGAAAGGATCTTCCCCTAGAGCCTTCAGAGAGCCAACATCTTGAGTTCAGACCACTAGCCTCCAGAACTGGGAGACAATCTCTGTTCTTATAAGCCCCCAATTTGTGGTACTTATTATTGTTGCTGTTCTTGTTAGGTGTTGAGTCAGTTCCGACTCATAGCGACCCTCTGTACAACAGAATGAAACACTGCCCAGTCCTGTGTCATCCTTATAATCATTGCTACATTTGAGCCCACTGTCCCAGCCACTGTGTCAATCCATCTTGTTGAAGGTCTTCCTGTTTTTCGCTGACCCTCTTTTCTACCAAGCATGATTTCCTTCTCCAGGGACTGGTCCCTCCTGACAACATGTCCAAATTATGTGCAATTCAGCCTCACCATCCTTGCTTCTAAGGAGCATCCTGGTAGTACTTCTTCCAAAACAGATTTGTTTCTTCTTTTGGCAGTCCATGGTATGTTCAATATTCTTATTACTGAACCCCTAGGAAATTAGTATAACAAAACCCTCAGCATTGTTCAATGCTTTCCTTCAAGCCTTTTAAATTTGGGTTTACAACAAATTCTTTTCAATTTAGTATTTGACTGATGGAGATGATACCTTTTAACGATAAAATGAGTGCTATCAACCATGATCATTATATTCACGGCTCTTTTGCACATACTAATTTAATTTGGGCAGGAAAGGAATGAACACTATCATTGTAAAGGTCTTTACAAATTATCTTAATTATCAAAAAGTACTGTTATCGGAATAGAAAAGCTTTTGGAATAGTACTCTGATTCAGCAGCCGTGTAACTTCAGACACTTTTATCCACTATGTACTTCCATTTTCTCATCTGTAAAATGGTGTTAATAATTGGTCTTACTTCACAGGGTTGTAAGGATTAAATGTAAAATGCTTGAAACAGTGTCTGGTACATAATAGGCACTCAGTAAGTATTAGCTATTATTCGTATAAGGTCTCTGGTTGGCACAAACAGTTTGCTTGACTACTAATCTAAAGGTTGATGGTTAGAAGACACCCAGCAGCACCGTGGAAGAAAAGCCTGGCAATCTGCTTCTGTAAAGACTATAGGAAAGAAAGCCCTATGCAGCAGTTCTACTCTGTCACACACAGGGTCACCGTGAGTCAAAATTGACTCAATGGCAATGTGTTTTGTTTTACATAGGAGTCCCTGGGTGGTACAAAGAGTTAATGTGCTCAGATGCTAAACAAAAGGCTGGCAGTTTCAGTCCATCCAGACATGACTCAAAATAAAGACCTGGAGACCTACTTCTGAAAAACTGGCCATTGGAAACCCTACAGGGCACAGTTCTACTTTCACACACATAGGATCTCCATGAGTCAGAGTTGACCTAATAGCAACCGTTGCGTGTAGTGTATTATTCATATAATTTGCCCCTCAATAATTTATATACTTTAACAGATGTGCTAGGTCTTTTGAAGGCCCCTATATTTATTATACTTCTAGATTGTACTTAATTATACTTCTAGATTGCTAGAAGATGTGGAATTTTCTTTAAAAAAAGAGAAGAAGAAGAAGCAGGAGGAGGAGGCCCCAGCTGTGGCTGCCCCATCTGCCTGCTCCTGCTCTGAGAACCTGAATTCAGAACTCTGCCTCAGGGTGCCGTTCTTGCTCATAAGGGATAAAGGAAGTTAACTGCCCATTCCATTCCTTTTCAACATATTTCTCTCTGAAGTGAGGCAGTGCATCTTTTTCTTTAGTGTGAGAACTTTCAGTTGCTTGGTAACAAAGTAGAAAATCAGTGGGAAGCCTGGCCTGTGCACACCCTCACCTTGGCCCTCAGGAATGCTCCTGGGCCACTGTGTCTGCTTGCAGAATCTCAAAACATTAGGCCTGAGGTAGTGGGATGGCAGTTAGAGGGAATGCAAAGTACAGCCTCTTCTAAAAGTTCTTTGGTTGTAATGAAATTAATGAAATAAACAATGAATGAAACAAACAGTGCTAACATGAAAATGAGGAGTTCAGATTAACTGGCTCATCCAGTCTCCATCTGCAGCATGTCCTCAAGCCCGCTCTGTCCCCTTATCCCTAGTCCTTTACCAATATCATCGGAAGTGCCTGGAACTATTCCCAGTGAGATTGTAAGGCAGTAGGTAACACCTGCATTATTTTTTTTTCTCAGATAGCTTTATTTCCTGTACCCATGTGATTTAGTTGAGCAGAAAGATATATATACATGAATTGTCCAATGCTTATGACCAACAGAAGCAATCCCCATATGCCTACATATACTCTGCCACTCTCGGGACCAGGCTGCATGGTTAAGGCCACTAGGCCCCTATTTTTCTGTCCCTGCCATTATCCCACATCATCATCATTACTCAGGTTTGCATTTTACAATTTATAAAGCCCTTTCACATGCCTTATCACATTTGAGCCTCAAAGTAACCCTTTGAAAATTGTAGACCAAGTATTATTATCTCTATGTTACAAAAAAGAAAAGACCTACGTATCTACCCCACCACCCGTCTGTCAGTTTGTTGTACTATGGTGGCTTACATGTTGCTATGATGCTGGAAGCTATGCCACTGGTATTTAAAATACCAGCAGGGTCACCCATGGCAGACAGATTTCAGTGGAGCTTCCAGACTAAGACAACCTAGGAAGAAAGACCTAGAAATCTACTTCTGAAAACTAGCTTGGGAACACTCCATGAATCTCAGAATATTGGCTGAGACTTTGACTTGCTTACTTTGAATGTGTCATCAGGAGGGACCTATCACGGGGTAGGACATCATGTTTGGTAAAGCAGAGCGCCAGCAAGGCAAGGGAAACCCTCAGTGAAATGAATTGACACAATGGCTGCAACAATGGACTCAAACTGATGATCATGAAGATGTCACAGAACCAGTTAAAGTTTCATTCTGTTATACATAGGGTCACCCTGAGTCAGAGCTCACAACTAAAAACAATAGCAGTCCATCTAGCAAGTATGGTGTCAACATGTTAACTCAGGCATTCTGATGCAAAACTAGGAATCTTTCTACTATTCCACGCTTATTTTCTTTACTTGTTTGTTTTACGGTCAATAATAATCATGAGAAGAATTCACATGTAGGTCTTACCATGTTCTATGTGATTTGAGGCATTCATTGATTTTAATCTTCCACAACTCCCATTTTAAAAATGCAGAAACTGGGGTTAAAAATGCAGAGATTAGGTGACTTGCTTAATATCACATAGCTAGAGCTAGAATTCAAACCCAGGTAATGGGGATCCAGAGTTTGCGCTCTCAACAACTACTCTGTACTATCTCCATATGATTGAGAAGGTAGTTTAGAGAAGCTAGAAGAATGTTTTTGAATACTTTGTGAATTTGAGTTGATACACATCCCCAACTAGTGACCACATCAATATACCTACAGTCATGCACAATGGTAAAATATTCAATGCATAAATAAGAATTAATAGCCAAGGAATGAAGTGATGCCCAATTTCCATGAAGAAGGGAAAGGTAGGAAGGATGGCAGTAATCTAACAAATACACTTTGAGATTATTTCTTTTCTTAAAAGGTACTTGTGGACTGGTACAGGTCAGAGAAAACTAAGGAAACATGAAGATTACATGCAGTGTAGATTTCCAGGCCTTTCTTCCTAGTTTCAGATCCTGGATTGAATCTTGGAACAGAAAAAGGACATTAGTAGAAAAACTGAGAAAAATCTGAAGAAAGTCTGCAGTTTACATAACAGTATTTTACCAATGTTAATTTCTTAGTTTTGATAAATGTGACATGGTTTAAGTAATATGTTAACACTAGGGGAAGCTGGGTGAAGGGTATTCAGAAACTCTGTATTATCTTTGCAACTCTTCTGTAGATCAAAAGTCATTTTGAAATAAAAAGTTAAAAAATATTTGTGGGGTGATGAGTTCATCTTTCAAATATTGTTCTTTTCAGGTCCTTGGATAAAAGATCCATCTTAAGGATGTTCTCTTACCTCCCTTCATGCAAGGCCCCTAAGAATGATGGCTCTGGAAGATGATCATGTTTAACGAAGCCATTTCTTACTTCTTACTTCTGTTGCTTTCTGTATATAACCAGTTTTCAAGTTTCTGAGAGATTATGTGAAATTTTGACAGAACAGAAATAGCGTACCTAAAGATCCTGACCTCCAAACATAGTCATTTCTCAGACGAAACAGAAGGTTAAGGAAGATGGTAGAATTCATTAGAGGAAGATAGTGATCATTCATGCTTTATATTGAGACATAAAGATTTTGATGTTATAATGAAAGTTTTTTTGTTTTTGTTTTAATGATCTATATCTGTAAGTAAACCATTCTAAGCTCAAATATCATCGAATCTCACAAAAATAGTAAGAGAATCAGTGGTGGGTACTAAGTATATATTGGATACATACTTGTTAAGTTTGCAATTAAATTATACCTGTGGTACATCTGTTCAAGAAATATTAATTGAGCTCCTAGGAGTCCCTGGGTTGTGCAAAAGGTTAAGCACTCAGCTGCTAACCAAAAGGATAGTGGTACCCAGAGGCATCTCAGAAGAAAGACCTGGCAATCTACTTCCAAAAAAGTAACAGACTTGAAAACCCTATGGAACGCAGTTCTACTAGGCAACATATGGGGTCACCATGAGTCAGAATTGACTCAATGGCAACTGGACTTTTTGTTTTTACTATTTGTACAAGGATGGACAGGACAAGGACCCTGTCTTTGAGAAGCTTGCAGTCTAGCAGAGGGATCTGATTAAGAAAGCAAAGTATAATTCTTTGACAATGATCCTAGTATGACAAATATTTGTCATTCAACACAGAGCAGAAAACTTTAAATTAATATAGACGTTGTGAATAGTTTTGTTCAAACGCAATGCCAACACTCAACTTATAATTTCAGCCTTACTAATGATATACTTTGTCTAACCAAATTCCATTGGAAATTCAAGGACTAAAGAGGCTCTGAGTTTACATCTTAAACTGGCTTCTAATTTTTTTTTTTTTTTTTCATGAATGGAGGAGCCACTTTTACAATCCAAGAAAGCACGGGTATATCACAGAGTTAAACCACACTTATTCATCCCATGGTGAAGAGTATTTTAGGCTTCATTTGTAAATTAGCTTTATGACAATTTCAATTCTTGTTTTTTTCTGAATATTTGACTTTTTTCTCTCTACATAGATACGTTGGAAGGCAAATCTCCTTTGTTCAAATGTATTTGGATGCTTGCCCAATAGAAGATTTCAGTATGTGTCTCTCAAGGAGACACTGTCACCACCACAGCTATGTCCACTTCTGCAGGCACTGTTCTGGGCTAAAGCCCTTCTGTAAATCTCTAAATACATTCTGAATGTATAGCTCTCAAGATTTCAGATTCTATTCTTTTGCCTTGAATTGTCTGTTGTACTCATTAATTACCTTTTTGTGGAGGGGAAAAAAAAAAAGAAGAAAATCTCTCTCCATTTCCCTAAAGCCCTGGCCCTTTCTTAGGCTTCACCAAGAAAAGCAATTATCTTTTTGTGCAGTATTGATCTGTCTGGACATTGCCTCCCCGTGGATCGTCCATTTAGTCCTGGAGTTTAAAAATCCTTACAATGTCTGTGTCACCACCTGAATTAATGTCCATCCCTCATCTGCTGGCACGCCCCCATTGATCAAGTTCATGATCACACTGAGTTGTTTCACACTGGCATTTTTCTCATGAAGGAAAACACTTTGATGCTCATGTTAGGCATGTTTTTGACACTTCTTCATTGAGCACCATTTAAGACCTTAAGCATTTGCTAGCCAACAAATCTCAACAACTGAAAGTGTGCCCTGTGATAGGAAACATGAAATTCAGTGAAGCCTGGTAGAATTTACTGTATCACAGTGCTTTTCATGTATGATTGATAAAATGCATCAGGACATGGATGAACCTTGAAAACATTATGCTAAGTGAAATAAGCTAGACACAGAAGGGCAAATACTGTATGATCCTACTTATATGAAATATCTAGAATAGGCAAATGCATAGAGACAGAAAGTAGATTAGTGGTTTTCAGGTGCTGGGAAGAGGGAGAAATGGGGAGTTATTGCTTAATGGGTACAGAGTTTCTGTTTGGGGTGACGAAAAAGTTTTCAAAATAAATGGTGATGATGGTTGCATACACACACAGAATCAACAGTCTCTAGCCATAGAAAGTCAGGCATATTCTTCTGAGGCTTTACATATCTCACCATACCAATAAGAGTCTTTGAAAATTCCATCAGTCAGTATATTCTAGGAAATGATATATTATCATTAAAATTGGATATCATGCAAAATCACTTTGAAAAGAGGGACAGTACTGTAGAATAGGGACCTATTCACCAACCCATTTTTTTTCCTTGACTTATTGGTGTATAGAATTAGGGTGATTTTCTAGCTGACCATCTAGTTTTCTTAATATTAATATTCAAACTGGAATTTTAATTGATTCTTTTGGAGCTTGGGTACACAGGGATTCAAGAACTGAAGATTATGGATATTCTTTCTAAGTTGTCCAAGCCATCTTAACAACAATAAAAAAGTGGCATCTTCCAGATGTGCAATCTCAAGTTCAACAGGTGTACTAACAAGTTCCAGTGGTTCATCTATGAGAAGGCAGGGAGACTCTCACTTCTTATTGGTCTAAATTTTCATTTATTACAATCTATGATTGCCAGTTTTTTACGCCTACCAGACAATTGATTGTCTCCTGAAATAGAGACATCCATACCCTTAAAATGATATAAGATGGTCAAATACCGGCAGATGCAATGTTTAAACAAAATAAGATTCTTCTTAGTTCTCAAATATACTCTCTAACTGAATTTACTATTTACTTAGGAGGGACTAGATTACCCTGCTTCAGATTATGTATCCTGTGAAAAAATTTACTTGTCTGTCAGCCTGGTTGGCACTGGAAGACAGACTACTCCCTCTGTTTTTTTTTTTAATGATAAGAAAAGCCATATCTTTAGAAAGCATATTAACGTCTCCTGGAAAATTTTGAGTGTCCTGCTAAACCCACTGCCACTGAGTCAGTTCCAACTCATAGCGACCCAACAGGACAGAGTATAATTGCCCCATAGGGTTTCCAAGGAGCAGCTATGGATTCAAACTGCCAGACTTTTGGTTAGCAGCCAAACTCTTAACCACTGCACCACCAGGGCTCTTGTGTGTCCTGCTAGCAGTATACAAATCTCAAGGTTTTCCTAGATGCTGTTGCACCAATAATTTCCGAAAAGCATCAGTGATTTTCCCAAAGCCTGAGGATGGCTTTCTCTCTTATCAGTAAAGGTAAGAATCATTCAGCTACATAAGTGGAACCAAAACCAAACCCACTGTCATTGAGTGGACTCTGACTCAGCAACCCCATAGGACAAAGCAGAGCTGCCCCATAGGGTTTCCAAGGCTGTAATCTTTACGGAAGAGACTGCCACATCTTTCTCCCGTGGAGTGGCTGCTGGGTTCAAATCACTGACCATTTGGTTAGCAGCTGAGTGCTTTAACCACTGCATCACCAGGGCTCACATAAGTGGAAAAGCCAATAAAACAAACTCTTGCTTTTGTCTTATCACCTTCCACTCTATTGGCCCGTATTCTGTGACTGTGCTACAGGACAGAAAAACACGAGGCTGAGTGATTCACGGAGCAGATTGTGTAGACATTAGAAAATCCCAGACAGGAGAAAGAACCTAGCTTTGGCCCTAGGCATATCTGGATTTAAAACTTGTCTCAGCTATTTGCAAGTATCAGAACCCTGGGGACTCACTTAACCTCTGAATTTCAGGATCCTCATCTGGGAAATGAGCTTAATGGTGCTTACCTTTCAGATCATTTAGATAATTACAGGGGGAGGGAAAATGGATACACACACACACACACACACACACACACACACACACACACACCTGGCACTAGTAGATGCTTAATAAATAACAGGCATTTTTATTAAGAAGATAGCTACTTCCTTTAAAGAGATTTTTTATTCTTAGAAAGTTTTTGAACTGGGTTTGTACTGAGCTTTGTCATGAAAGAGAAGCTGATATTTGAAGGGGTGTCTGATTGCTCCTTAAAAAAGTCATCTTCCTTCCCAGGTTAACTCCCACTTACACTCCAACAGGTTTTCACAAATGCTCACATCTGTGATAATCTACATTAAAAATGTAGATGTAATACAGAAGAAATCTAAAAAGGGCTTTAGAAAAAAGAGGCTCTAAGAGGCGGTCCTTCATGTTTGCTCTCAGGTTATCCTTTGAGAGTAATGAGTCACATGACTACAGTGAGCACTTTAATACCAATGCAGATGCTACATTGCCTGGACCACCTGTGAGAACTCCATAAATCATTTTTCCTTCTAAACCAGAAAGGGGTTGTGGCTGGAGGCTTACATGATTGGATCGGTGTGTCATCAGGATCAGCTTCATGGCATAAGAAACATATTACATAGTACTCAAGTAGACAACTACTCCCTTTATCCAGTCCATAACATACGACCAAGGGCAGGTAGGCAAGCATGAAAGGAGGAATGCAACCAGCACTAGAGCAAAGGCAAGCCTTTGAAATGAAAGCGTGTACACAACTATGAAGACTATCGTTTAATTTTTAACAAACAGATAGGTCAACACAATCTCACTTCTAAACTGGACACTCTGATTTAGCAGCCTTGGATGTTTTCTGTATTCTCTTCCATCATGCCTGGTAGCACAGTGGTTAAGAGCTTGGCTGCTAACCAAAAGGTCGGCAGTTCGAATTCACCATCCACTCCTTGGAAACCCCATGGGGCAGTTCTACTCTCTCCTATAGGGTAGCTATGAGTCAGAATCGACTTGACAACAATGGGTTTGGCTGGTTTATTTCCATCATGCCTACTCTTTCCAAATAATGAGAAACTGTTCTATACCAAGGAGCCCTGGTGCCACAGTGGTTAAAGCGTTCTACTGCTACCCAAAAGGTCGGCGACTAGAAACCACCAGTGGCTCCACAGGAGAAAGATGTGGCAGTCTGCTTCAGTAAAGATTCACAGCCTTGGAAACCCTATGGCATTGCTGTGAGTTGGAATCAACTTGACGGCAGTAGGTTTGGGTGAGTTCTATATCAGGCATGGTGGTAAGCACATTATATATGTGATCACATTTAATTTTCATTACAGGCCTGGAAGGTATAGATTATAACCCTATTTAGAGATGAGGGAATTGATGGCCAATTGCTTAGGGCTACCCCAGGAGGAAATGACATAGCTGGGTTCAAAACTGAAGTTGTTCTGCCTCTGAGATCAAAATATCATTTACAAGATGCCTTGTTGGCTTTCTTTGAGATCCCCCAAAACATCATTCTAAAGGTTTTACACTCTCTTCAAATCCCTACATCCACCCCTGGTCTTTTTTGCTTGTAGCAGATGACCTTGTAACTTTCTTCACTAAGCAGCTTAGGGATATCAGATATGAACTCCTTCGACTTTCCTTTTCTTCTCAGAGTTCTGTGCAGATATCCAATCCCTCCTCTCTCCCTTGCTCCGTAGGAAGGCTTGCCAAGATTAAACCCTCTACTTTGGTTTTTCCTCTTATCCTTCCCTGCCTTTTCTAGCAACAGTTTGGCCAATTTCATCCACTTCCTCTCCTGTGCACTGTCAGTCTCTGCCTTTGTACTGGCCCCTTCTCTTCTGCATAGAAATATCCTTATGTCTCCACGATACTCAAAACATGTACACACCCTTGCTTTCAGCCTGCTGTATTGGAAGAGGTGACATTTGAGTTGCAAGCCCTTGCAAATAGGGCCTATGTAGAACCAAACCAGTTGTCATTGAGTCTATTCTGACTCATGGCAGCCCCAGGTGTTTTAGATAGAACTGGACTCCACAGGGTTTTCAATGGCTGTGATCTTTCGTAAATAGACTACTAGGCCTTTCTTCTGAGGCACCACTTGGATGGATTTGAACCACCAACCTTTTAGTTAGTAGTCGAGTGCTTAACATTTGTGCCACACAGATACTCCTAGGTCATATATAGTCCCTCGTCTATTTCTCATATCAAAAAACTGATGGTCACAAGTTAAGTGACTATTATTTAAGACCCTACAGCTATATAGAGGTAGAGCTAGGAATAAAACTCAGGTCTTCTGCCTCTGAGCCCAAAGCTATCTTTCTCTATTCAATACCAATTGATAATCAATGCCCACAGATCACAGTATAAGAACATGATGTTTTTCAGGCAAGGTCCCCACAACAAGTTCCACTTTTCTTTTGTCTCTGGAGCGTGGAGCTTGCCTGATGCATGTAACAGAGCTGCCAGCCCCAGGTGCCGAGGCCCTGCTTATGATAAGTGACATATCTCTAATTATCGCATCGCCCAGACATCGTAATCCTTCCTCCCAGGTATGAAGGCCCATTAATAACTCTCCAGGGATGGGAAGCGGCATCCTAGATGCAGTGCCGTCACATGATCTGCTCTCCGACACAGAGTTTCCATACTCAGCACTAACATGCCCTCTCATATGTCACAACACACATTGTTTCTCAGCCTCTCACAATATACAACCAGAAAGCAAACCCCCTTATCACTTAATAACATTCGCTGGTACTGAAAGCTAGAGAAAATAGAAGCACTCCAGAGGGTGGGGGAAGCTAGTTACGTACAAAAGCTATTAAGGTTATAATACAGGTTCTTGCACAGCTCAGAGTTCAGGCATATGAACAGATACCCGTTTAACTGCGCCACCGTGATCCACAGGCTAGGTAGACTTCTGTGGGATAGAGCACCCTGTACAGAGGGGAGAAGCTTTGGGGAAATGGGAAGAGAAAGAACATGATGGGGTATGTCTTCTTGCTCCGTTAAACGAGTTTTGAGTCATTGTTTTTATCTTGAAAGGAAATACAGTTTGATATGGGACTCTGGGTTGGGAATCTGTCCTAGGATTCAGGACTGGTTTTGTCATAAGCATACTCATGGGCATGTATGCGTTTGCAAACGGCAAGGAAAATGCACCAGGAAGGGCAGGCTACGAAGTGAAATGCAAAGATATGGGGGAAAGTGTTTTAAGATTTTAGGAGAAAATGTAATAAAATGGTAACGATAACAACAGTTAACATTTAAAGGACCCTTATGATGCAACTGGAACCCTGCTGACTCAGTGGTTAAGAGCTTGGCTGCTAACCAAAAGGTCGGCAGTCTGAATCCACCAGCTGCTCCTTAGAAACCCTATGGGGCAGTTGTACTCTGTCCTTATAGAGCTGCTAGTCGGAATCAATTTGATGGCAACTGGTTTGGTTGGTTGGTTGGTTGGTTGGTTTTGGGGGGGGGGATGGGGATGATGAAGCCAGACAGTGTGCTGAGGGCTTTTCAGACATCATTTTACTTAATCATCACATCAACCCATATGAAACTTTATTATCCTCACTTTCACAGATGGGGAAACAAGCATAGAGAAGTGACTTGCCTAAAGTCATGGGCTATTAAGTGACAGTCAAAATTTGAACCCAAGAAGTCTGACTCTAGAGCCTGTTCCCTTGATAAAGATGGGGTAGTAAATAAGTCTACTATTACATCAGCAGCTTTGCATTTTAAAGTGGAGAGAGAGTAAAGAGAGAGTGGAAAAAGGGAGAGTGAAGCTGTGAAGAGAGCATACACAAGAGGGAATAAGAGCAGAAGTTTCTTGGGCAAACAGTGGTTCACTACTAAGACGACGTCTTAACCCATCCTCCCCTCATCACCTGGGAGCTCAGATCCTACTCTCCTCAGACTCCGATGAAACAGAATGGCTGGCCTCTTCTGTGAGCTTTGGCAACTGAGAATTAGGAAGCCTGCGTTTTACCCACAGCCTTCTCATTAACTGACTCTGGGGCCTAAAGTAGGTAAGCCTCTGGGCCTCCTTATTGTCTTCTTTAAAGTGAGTGTTTGAACTAAATATTCTCTGAGGTTACCTTCAGCATTCAACTGCTCATTCTTGTATTCCTAGTGGAGGTGCTGAGAATGGTGGCTGACTCTGACACCATAGCGATCCCACCAGAACAATGATCTCTGAAGTGGGGTAGGCATCCTCAGGAGATGCCAAGGTCTATTCACTGGGCTAATGGGGAAAATTTAAAATCTCTATTAATCTGATCTTATCCTTTTAAAATTCTTATGTTTCTGTATATTTGTAATGTAGACAACATATTGGTGTTGTTAGGTGCTGTCAAGTTGGTTCTGACTCACAGTGACTCCACGTACAACAGAACGAAACACTGCCTGGTCCTGTGCCATCCTCATGATCATTGTTATGCCTGAGCCCATTGTTGCAGCCACTGTGTCAATTGATCTTGCTGAGGGTCTTCCTCTTTTTCACTAACCCTCCACTTTACCAAGTGTCTTAGTCATCTAGTGCTGCTATAACAGAAATACCCAAGTGGATGGTTTTAACAGGAGAAGTTTATTTCCTCACAGTTAAAGTAGGCTAAAAGTCCAAATTCAGGGCGTCAGCTCCAGGGGAAGGCTTTTTCTCTCTGTCGGCCTTCTTCTCTTCAGTGTTCTCCTGGGCTAGGGGCTTCTTTGCACAGGGACCCGGGTCCAAAGGACGCACTCTGCTCCTTGCACTGCTTTCTTGATGGTACGGAGTCCCCCTGTCTCACTGCTCACTTCTGTCTTTTATATCTCAAGACATTGCCTCAGGATACAATCCAATCTTGTGGACTGAGTCCTGCCTTACTAACACAACTGCCACCCATCCTCCCTCATTAACATCACAGAGTCAGGATTTACAACATATAGGAAAACCACACAATACCAGGAATCATGGCCCGGCCAAATTGATACACACATTTTTTGGGGGACATAATTCAAACCATGACACCAAGCATGATGTCCTTCTCCAGGGACTAGTCCTTCCTGACAACATGTCCAAAGTACATGAGACAAAGTTGCCAACACCACAACTTAAAGGCATCAGTTCTTCTTTGGTCTTCCTTATTCATTGTCCAGTTTTCACAGGCATAGGAGGTGACTGAAAACACCATGGCTTGGGTCAGGCACATCTTAGCCTTACAGTGACACCTTTGCTTTTTAACCCTTTAAAGAGGTCTTTTGCAGCAGGCTTGCCAATGCAATGCGTCACCTGATTCTCTGACTGCTGTATGTATATATACATGTACATATTTATAAATGGTACATGCCTTTTTTTTTCCTGGTATGTGCAGATAACCAAACATGTTACGAGACTTGGCTCTAGTGAGCCAACCTGAGTCCGCTTTCTGCAGTGCCCCCAAGAGCCACATTGGTGAAATTCTACCAACGCAGGGATATGTGGACTGAAACTTAAAGGTAGTTCAATTTGCAATTTGATTTTTTCTTCCTAAAATTAAATGTTTAATGCTGTTTCTTTATTTTAAACCACAAAGACAGGAATAATAATACTTAATATACAATATTGGTTTAAGAGCTTGTGTACTACAGGAAAAAGGAGCCCTGGTGGCACAGTGGTTAAACAGCTTGGCTGCTGACTGAAAGATCAGTTGTTCAAACCCACCAGCCGCTCCATGGGAGAAAGATGTGTCAGGCTGCTTCCATAAAGATTTACAGGCTTGGAAACCTAATCGGGCAATTCTACTCTGTCCTATATGAGTCAGAATTGACTCAACGGCAGTGGGTTTGATTTACTAGGGGAAAAAAATCTTATCACATAGCCATATTTGAAGCCCATATTTTTATAGAATATCTTACTTTAAAGGGTAAGTTCAAGCATCTGATGGAAGGAAAAAGTTCTCAGAAAAATCACCATTTTCCTTTAAGCTTCCAGAATTATTCTAACAGTGTGTTAAAATATATGGAAACATGTTGACAGTGCCCTGTTAACTTTCTCTACCATTTTGTCTATTTTTCTGAGTCACAAAATAGGTTAAGTTCAATTTTGAGGTAATCCTCTCCCTTGATTTCCCTCTTTCAAATCAGATACAGTAATACCTAGGATATGATGTGCTATTCTGACCTCCCTCGTTTAGGAAGGATATTGAAATATCAGAGCAGCTACAAAGATAGGCACAAAAAAAAAGGAATGCTATAAAGACTAGAAGATAAAACGTATGAGGAGAGATGGTGGGAGCTAAATTTATAAAGTCTGGCAAAGCAATGACTCCAGGGGACTTGATCACAGCCTATAAATACCTTCAAGGTAACAATATAATTGAAGAGAAAGAATTATTCAGTCTCAGGAGATGGTATGACTTGAAGCAATGGCCTGAAGCAATGGAAGAAAAAGTTTAGGTAAAATCATCAGGAGGCGGAAGAAGAAATTCTTTACTATCTGAGGAATAGAACAAAACAATTCCCAGAGGAAACATTTGAAGCATTGATACAGACAGCCCAAAGCTCTAGAGTAAAATACAGGGATTAACAAATGCGCTCCTCAATAATGTATCACCTTTTACTCTTGTCAGAATCTAGAGCTCTCTGATGCACCCCTGAAAGACAGCCCCCTTCAGACAAGGACTAAATAATCAGAGGTTTGTGTTATGCCTCTTAATTATAGGGAAATAGCCAAAAAAAACTTCGGCATACCAATATAGTAAAATCAAAAATGTTGGAAAAACATGTTCTTTATGCATATTATATTTAATATCATATTTTAGGAATGATACCCAACATTTTTCAGAAAAAGAAAATAAAATGTAAATTTATAAGTTACCTATCTGTATTACAAAGTTTCTTAAAAGAGCATAAATAAGTCAAACTACTGAGTTAAAATAATTAAGTGTATTATGATACATAACACATTTTATATATGAAATATCTGAATATACAAGCCCCAGATATTTTGAGTAGACAAATGTGTACCCTTAGTATAAAATAAAACAACAAAAAAAACAAACCTATTGCTGTTGCTATGAGTCGGAATTGACTCGACGGCAACGAGTAATAGGTATTGCTGTCGAGTTGTTAAAAGTCAACTTCCAAGCTCTTCTAAAACCAAAACCAAATCAGTTGCCGTCAAGTGGATTCCTACTTATGATGACCCCATATATTTCAGAGTAGAACTATAAGGTTTTCACTGGCTGTGAGCTTTTGAAAGTAGATCGCTAGGCTTTTCTTCCCAGGTGCCTCTAGGTGGATTCGAACAACCAACCTTTCGGTTAATAGCCGAGCATTTAACTGTTTGCACCATCATGGGAGTCCTTAGCTCTTCTAAACTAAGTATTAAAAATAGCCACGGCTATGAAAATGTTTGAACGTACTGTTTACATGTAATAGGCAAAGGTATGCTCCAAAACTGTTAATATGACATCTGTATGAGAGGAGTCACAACACCAAATGCCTGCAGGGGTTGGCAGGCAAGGGGATGAATTAAAAAAAACTGTGTGCTATAATGGAGTGGTCCAGATTAGAGTGGCTGGAGAGTGTATGCCCATAACAATGACAATTGCTCCTTGTCTCCAGCTGATCAACGCCACGTAGGAACACTGGCCCAGTATTGCTAAACCATCCAATTTTTAAACAGAAACTGGAAATCTCAATTTATATATGAAATATATAAATCTTGCAATGTATTTGTGGGTTGAAAGAGATCAAGGGACTAATACTGAGTACCTCCTCTGAAACTCATCACAATGACAAGGTGGAAGACAAGAGACACCTGTATTCTAAGGTTGGAAACCAGGAATGGGATGATTGGAACCAAGTGGAAGAACTAAGCTTGTTTTTGCATTACTGTCAAATACCCAGGAGAGAGAAGAAAGACAAGACTTCATTATTCTTCTCTTTGGTCCACTTTAATCCAAGAAGGAAGGATATGCTGGACAATTGCAATAGCTCCATTTTAGATTCCTCCACGTGGCTACTTTGCGCAAGCTCGGAAATCTAAGTGTGTTGACCTGGCTCATGACCAGTGAGGAGGACACAACTGGCCCTGGCCTTGCAAGCAGTCATCAAGAGCAACAGAAAGTCCCTCTTGGAGGGAATGAAGTATCGAACTACCTGAAATTCAGAAGCAAAAAGAACTAGGTGAGAAACCATGACTTTCTTATGGACACCCACAGTAACTTAGTTGGGGTTTGTTTCTAGAAGGCAGTGTATGAAAAATAAGGCTAGGTTTTCAAATTCTAGCAATTCTATTTCCACATTTACAAGATGGCTCTTGGCGGTTAACAGTAGAGTTTGAGTTCATAGAAAAAAGTGTTATTCTGTTTGGGCTTTTTTTAAACACATATTTTATTTCATTTTTTTTTCCTACTGTGTGAAACGAACTGTTCTGTTTCAATCCTGTGATCTTGGCCACTGCATCATGGAGATGTCACAGTGCACACCAAGCCTTCTGACCTACGTACATCATGCACGACCACACACAAAGCCTTTGGGGTCAAGACTCACTGTTTTGCAATATCAGTTGTTCACATGAGTAGAGACATGAGACCTGAGCTAGCATAGCTCAAAGAGGAGTTTGGTTTTCCTGCCAGGGTTGGAGTTTACACTATAGGAGAATTCTTTTTTAATTTACTATTTATACCAAATACACACTTTCAGCAAAGAAGCAATTTATGGAAACACAGGGAAAATATTTCCATCATGCCTTCTATATTCTCTCACATCCATCATGTAAACTGGGTTTTTTTTTTTTTTTTTGGTCCCTCTCTTTATAAAAAATTCAAATAATTTGTTAGGAGAGAGCTAATGTTGAGTTCCCATTCCAGAAAGAAGTTTGTTATGATACGGTTGACACTCCATTTTGGATGAGACACATCCAAGTATTCTTCGGAAATCTTTTGTAAAATGTTCTTCTTTGAGTATCTTAAAGACCTAGCTGAAATAAAAGATCAAGATTTTTTTCTGAAATGAAAGCGAAAGATTTCTATGGTTTTCTCCCAGAGCTGACTTATTGTGTCTGTGTTTCAGTCCAATGTTTGCATGTGTTTAACGCACACACACAGCTTGAAGGAGGAAGCACACACTCTGTTTTGCAGTGTTTGGGTATGAGTCAAAGGGAAACATGTGGTTCCATTCTGCTTCTTGTAGCATTCAGCTAAGTAAAGGAAAAGACCTAATTTGTACTTATACTGTCGCCACAGGAGGTGAGCTTGTAAATGGCTGGGAGGGTGAGGTGGAGCACTAGGTCAATACATGGACAAGACACTTCAGGCAGACATAGACAGTAGACTGGAAATGGTGAGGTCCATCCCCCAGGGAGGGTGGGGTTTTCATTTCGTTGATTTTGTTTTTGGTCATTTTCCTCAGTGAGTGCTGTTTGGAAACCTCTAGCAATCTGCTACCTGTGAAGTATAGATGGATGTTCACAAGGAACTCTGCACCACTGCAAAATGAAACAATAGAAATAGCCCCCGTTATGTCAAAGACAAAAGGAACAGAAATTGAGGGGAAAGATGTAACTCTTTATTGTTTCATTCTGATGATGAAAAAACAAACCTAGAGTGGTCCTTATATTGTAGCAGTAGAATCAGTCAGCAAGAAGGCCCTTTGCTCTTTCTATAAGAGTGAGAGAGGTTCATACTGACATTTGGAAAACAGAGAAATGTAGAGAGATGGAAACCAAATGCCAGCGGAGATTCTCCCAGTCTGTCAGTTAGTGAACTTGTTTAATACATACGACGTCAACTTTTCACGAAGTTCTGTAGAACTCAGAACTTGACTGCTTGTATTCACTAAGGATTCCCTTCACTAGGGAATTCCATGAGGACAGGGAATTTGCCTATCTTGTTCACTCCTGTAGCCCTAGCACTTAGAACCTTGCTTCAATTAGGAGCTAACTGAATGAATAAATAAATTAACTGCTTTTCAGTGAAGTAGGTTACTAATCTCTGTTAGTCTGGTTAATTTTAACTGAGGAATTATATTCTTCCCATCTACCTTTCACCTGAAGCTAAATTTGGAATAATATACTCATTATATACTCCCGTATCTATTCTCAACAAAACCCCAGGGCATTTTTTGTCTGCTTTTAAAGTAGCTGTGCCTCATGGATCGTCAAAGCCACCTTCCTAGATTATGCAGTCACAGCGTTCTGGAAAACTATGTGATTTGCATGTCACATGAAAACTCATTTTCTCTCAGGCTTCAGTATTGGATTTTAGCTTTGCTGTTTAGCCATGCAATAAAACTTGCTCCAGAGTTGCTGATCTAAGTAGCAAACATGAAAGCCTGCTAATCTTAGAAATTAGGCATCAAGTCAGAGGCAAATAAAACAGAATCTGGTGCCACTTCAATAAATATGACTTCCAGTGTGAAAGTCTACCCTTTGAGTTTTTACTATATTCTATCCGCAGACACTAGAAGTTAATGAACCAATGGATGACAGGTCAGGGCTGCCATGAAGACACACTTATCTGGTTTTAAATTAGAAATATAGAAAGTTAAATACCAGTTGCAGAGAGATTGTTTCTGCAGTATTTGAGCTCATTTAGGGCTTTCAAGGAATCCTGGTGGTGCAGTGGTGAAGCACTTAGCTGCTAACCAAAAGGTCAGTGGTTCTAAGCCACCAGCCCCTTCACAGGAGAAAGATGTGGCAGTCTGCTTCCATAAAGGTTTATAGCCTTGGAAACCTATGGGGCAGTTCTACTATGTCCTATCGGGTCATTATGAGTTGGAATTGACTAGACGGCAATGGGTAAAAAGGGCAGGGTTTTCAAGCAAGTGTATGTGACAATGGTTATTATGGCATTTATCAACACTGAAATACGAGAATGCATTTATCCAATAATCTCTGCTCAGATACAGTAAATTTGAAAATATATTGTTGAAATTTGGGAATGAAAGCTACTTCTGAATCTTTCCATTCACCATACTATATTCAAACCCACAGATTAGTCCCAAGTAAAGCTTTTCATTTTACATAAGGGTATGTAAGAAAGTAGTTTAAGGGTAACTAGGTGCCTTAATGTCATTGAGACAAAAACGAAAAACAAAAAAACAAGCACTTAGAAGCAAGCAAATATAATGTAAAATGAAAGGCTTTTTTTTTTTTTTTTGAATCACGAAAGAAAGTGACTTAATTCCAATAACATATCGTGATTTAGCCAAAATACTGTAGCCACCCCTCTATTTTTATCATTCTTAACTGTGGATTTAAAACATTTTGCTATTTTCACTACATCCACCTTCCATATTGAATAGTTAATTGTCTATCTATCACACTGGAATCAAAGACATCAATATTTTAGTCCTCTTTCTTTCCCTTAACACTTTGAATAAATGGTTACTTGATCCTCTGAGCCTTAATTCAATAATCTCTAAAGTAGAGGTAATACCACGAACTTCGCAGTGTTATCAGGACTAAGAGAGCTGATACATACAAAGTGACTAGCACACTCCCTGGACAATAAATGAAAGAGTGAATGCAGAAGGAATTACTGAAGTATGTATAACATCAGGTAAGAATGTGGATTTGTAGCCCTGGAAAGTCAACCTAATTTTCAAAAGAATTTGAAATATAAGTGCTGTAGTTTGCATTTAAGAAAGGACTGGGTAATTTTATGACCATCAGTAACATTTGTAGCTATCCGAACTAAAATAATGGTAATTAGATTCCATGCCTCACTGCACAACATGATCACCGGCAAAGAGCAGAGGGAAGACCACTTAACTTTGGACATTTCCAGAAAATCATCAGCCACAGGGCAGGGGCTTTCTTCTTCAGGGAACTGCATCATGACCTTAAATCCCTCCCCAAAGTGAGACTCCAAGGCGTGAGGTACAAAGTCTGAGGCATGCTCACCAGATAAGGACATTATTTGAAGGCCACAAGCAACTTACGGGGTTCAGCAGCTGGGTCACCCACATTTTGGCTCTGATCCGTCAGTTGCTTGGCTTCTAACTGTCTTATTGGAGACTACAGCCATTTAGCATCTCTTGGGTCCTCACTCCAGGCCTTCAAGCACAATCTCTTAGGCATCAAGAGCTTTACATGGTGGCAAGCATACCAATATTATTATGGAAAACAATCTTATTTATTTTGTAGGTGATCTTTAATGGTGACAGGACACATTCACATGCATTCTCTCATTTGATTTTCATCACATTACTATAAGGTTGGCAGAACAGTATCAAAATCCCCACCGTTTACCTGGGATGACTGATAGTCGGTGGCAGACCTAGGACTAGAATCTGAGTCATCTGGCATCACGCCCAGGACAACTATCAAAGAAAGCAACCTAGAGGGGCTCGTAATAGAATAGTAATGACAAAGCTTATATACATACAAAATACCAATAAAGATGAAGAAGACAGACGGAATTAAATGAATGAAGTCATAACTAAAAGGAATGGGGAAAAATGTCTAGAACTGCTTGTGTTAGAAAACCTCCCTCCATCGTTTTAATTTCTGTGAAACTTCACTAAGTTTTTTCTAATGCCTCCAGCCTTTTCTTTTTAGCTTCTTTCCTTTTCCTCCTTCGTCTTATAAATGTATTTATATTTTTCCAAACGACTACTCGTTTACCTCACTTGTCTACCTACATCATCAGTGGAGATCTTAACAGTCTACAAAGCCTCCACTGCATCCTCGGGCTAAGAATTATCAAATCCCTACCTCTAGCCCTTATCTCTCATCTGAGTTCATCACATATTCTCAGCTGGAGAGATCTCCACAAGCCATCTCTAGGATGCCTCGCATTTTTATCACCAAAGTCAAACTTTTACCTTAAAACCTGATTCTATGACTCCTGTTTTGTTGTTATTTTTGTAGTAAATGAAACCATAACCTTCCCAGTCTAGAAATTTCTCACTTCCCTCTTTTTCTATCCAACCAACTGACCACATCTGTTAATTCTTTCTGAAATGTCTTTTGATTTCATCCTCAGTACCTCCCCATGATCATTATCCAAGAATAGTCCTTAAAATATTTTTCTTGAACTATTTAACTGTAGGCCACTATCTGCTTTCCTTGAACCCCTTGAAATTCATTCTTTTAACAGAGCCAAAAAAGGTTAAAATTAAGCTTTGGACATGTCATCTTCTGCTCAAAAATTTTTAATGTTCTCTGATTACTTTCATAATAAAAGTTTAGATCAATATGGCGTTTAAGTCCTCTGCACTATAGCCCTAATGTACGTGGAAAGAAAGAAAGGAAAAAGAACATAGTTATCATTAATTATCTACTGTGTACTAGTTACTCATTAGAGGTTTTTACGTATGTTATTACAAACCTTCACACAGACTTGTAAGGTGGTATTATTATTACTTCATTTTACAGAGCTAAGTAATTTATCCACGATCAGAGGTAGTTGGAGGCAGGGTCAGAACTTCGATCAGAGACCAGTGGCCATCGAGTCGATTCTGACTCATAGCTACCCTAGAGGACAGAGTAGAACTGCCTCATAGTGTTTCCAAGGAGTGGCTGGTGGATTCGAACCGCCAACCTTTTGGTTAGCAAGCCACCAGGGCTTCTTGCCTCTAAAGCACATGTCTACCTTTTTCTTCATGTCATTTATTCTGATCAAACTGAACTCTTCACTAAGTTATTTGAGTGACGAAGTATATAACCTGTATATCCTTTGCGAGATCATATTAATGCTAGGGCCTTTATCTGGCATGTTCCTTTTTTAGACTCCACCAGTCAAAATTTGACTGACCCCATTTATGTACATATCTTTAACCTCTACAACCAACAATATCATTCCCTTCCTTAGCATATATCCAATTCTTCCTTAAAACAGAGCCATATGTACAATTTTTATTTCCCTCCTAGATGTTAAACTTTTTTGTATCTCCAAAAACTCCAAATAAATTGCGGTTCCATAAATGTGTGTTGAATTGAAACTATCACCACTACACATTATACTCTAAAACTTTCACTAGGAGTGTACTGGTAATTAAGAATCAGAACTGGAACTGAATGACTGCTCAGCCATTTATCAGCAGTGTTATCTTGGGAAAATTCTTTAACCTCATTAAACATTAGCTGCCTCATTTATAAAGTGAGGGTATTAATTGTGACTACTTCATAGAGTTATTATCAAAAGTGGTGGAGGCAGTACATTGACAGGGAACTGTCAGAAATTTAAGCTGGTTTCAGAAGAGGATGTGGAACTAGGGATATCATTGCTGGTGTCACATGGATCTTGGCTGAAAGTAGAGAATACCAGAAAGATGTTTACATGTGTTTTATTGACTATGCAAAGGCATTGGATTGTGTGGATTATAACAAATTATGGATAACATTGCAAAGAATGGGAATTCCAGAACACTTAATTGTGCTCATGCAGAACCTGTACATAGAACGAGAGGCAGTTGTTCAAACAAAGCAAGGGAATACTGTAGGGTTTAAAGTCAGGAAAGGTGTGCATCAGGGTTGTATCCTTTCACCATACTTATTCAATCTGTACACTGAACAAATACTCTGAGAAGCTAGACTATATGAAGAAAAACGCGGCATCAGGATTGGAAGACTCAGTAACAACCTGCAATATGCATATGACAAAACTTGCTTGCTGAAAGCGAAGAGGACTTGAAGCACTTACTGATGAAGGTCAGAGACTACAGCCTTGATTATGAATTACACCTCAACATAAAGAAAACAAAAATCCTCACAACTGGGCCAATACACAACACCACGATAAATGCAGAAAAGACTGAAGTTGTCAAGGATTTTATTTTACTTGGATCCACAATCAATGTCCATGGACGCAGCAATCAAGAAATCTAGCCACATATGGCATAAATCTGCCGCAAAAGACCTCTTTAAAATATGAAAAAGCAAAGATGTCACTCTGCAGACTAAGGTGCGCCTGACCTAAGCTATGGTGTTTTCAACCGCCTCATATGCATGCGAAAGTTGGACAATGAATAAGGAAGACTGAAGAATTGATGCCTTTGAATTATGGTATTGGCAAAGAATATTGAATATACCATTGACTGCCAGAAGAACAAGCAAATCTGTCCTGGAAGAGGTACAACCAGAATGCTCCTTAGAAGCAAGGATGGTGAGACTTTGTCTCAAGTACTTTGGACATGTTATCAGGAAGGACCAGTCCCTGGAGAAGGACATCATGCTTGGTAAAGCAGAGGGTCAGCAAAAGGGAGAAAGATCCTTAATGAGGTGGATTAACACAATGGCTGCAACGATGGGCTCAAGCACAGCAAAAATTGTGAGTATGGCACAGGACCACCAGACAGTATCTCGTTCTGTTGTATACAGGGTCGCTGTGAGTCGGAACTGCCTCAGTGGTACCTAACCACCACCACAACAGCAACCTCATAGAGTTATTGTGAGCTTAATAAGTTAATATAAACAAAGTTGTACGCAGTATCTGGTACCTGGTACTTTCTCAATAAATATTAGTGGTAGTTCCATAGTAGTTGTTGTGGTGGTGATATTAGTAATGGTCATAATGTAAAATGATCTCTAAAAGCTACAGTCCTAGATAAACGTCATTAAACCATCTGCAATTTTATAGAAGATGGAGTAGAAAAATAAAATGAACTACAGGAGTTTAAGTCAGGCACCGAGAATAGAATATGAGATTTAATTGCCAATCATCGCTTGCAATCCTGAGTACGAATTGGCTTCAGGATGAAGGTTAGCTTGGTCAGATCAATAGGGCTTATCTAAATGTCTTTAAGTGTTTCTAGGCTCCAAAGGTGTCATCTCAGGCTGGAAAATGACAGGTCTGACTGTCACTGCTATCTCTGAGGCTAATACAGTTGTACAGTACCTCTGCCACCTCTCAGTGAAACACTAATGAGTTGAAACAGCAGCAGTGACAGCACCAGGATCTAAGCGTATGATTCTGTGGCGTGAGTAGCTAATGAATTCCCCCATCAATATGCTGAGCTTCTATGCCTTCCGAATGCAGCCAGGGATCTAAAATCCTTCATCTACAGCTTCAGGGAGTCAATGAGTTATTTCTTGCCCTGTTGCACTGAACAATACCCCAGGAGTAATGACTGGTAATAGTGTAAACGGTGGGTCAATGAGATAATTCATCCAACCGACAGTGCTGAGGTAGGCTTGCCATTAAGTCACAGGAGCCCAGCACTCACTAGAGTCAGCCTTACTGACTGCACTTCAGAGTCACAGGTCTTATCAGACTATCCTGATGACTGCAGTGATCTAGGATATATGCCACCAAGTTGGCTTTCAATCAGTAACATCCTGACTTCTTCTTAGAATTTTGATTAAATGTCATTAATTATTTAGGAAAATAAAATATATTGTTTCCTCTGACTTCAAAAAAAGCACATTCACTGAAGGGACATCTAAAAATACTAATAATATTCAAAGCTATTTTTATTAAAAGCTCATTATATGCCAGGAGGTGTCCTTGGGTGGGACAAATGGTAAAGCTCTGTACTACTAACCTAAAGTTGGCAGTTCAAACCCATCTGGAGGTGTCTCAGAAGAAAGGCCTGGTGATCTGCTTCTGAAAGGTCACAGCCACAAAAACTCTATGGAGCATAATTCTACTCTGCAACACATGGGGTTGCCATGAGTTGGAATCTACTCGGTGGCATTTGGTTTGGCCTGGTTTTTGTTTATAGGCCAAGAGGTGTGTGACAGCTTTGTATACATCATCTCAGAATATACAGAAAAGCTAATTTCTTGTCTTATAAATTGTTATGGTCTTTCAAGTTTGTTAGAGCCAATGTTCATCACAGTAGCTCCAACATTTAGCCCTTTATCTGGCACATAATAAACACTCAATTTATGTACAATGAATGAAGTTCGTGAGCTAAATTCCCTTAACCCTAATTTTTCTAAATTCATACTATGTATGTATTGAGGATTCTGAAACATGACGGTCATCAATTAAGAGTCTAAGGGTCACTGGTGCGAGTAATAAATGAGAGAGACAATGGCCATTTGGTCTTTCCTTCTCATAACTGCCTACCAGCCATAAAATATTTTCTACACACTTTGTCAACTTGATTTTTATGACTTCATTATTGTAAATTTTATCTGCACCTTAAATTTATAATCGATTTTTCCTTCAAAACTCAGAGAATCAACATATGGGAAATGCTTTATTTGCATATGTGGATTTAGGTTTTCAGTCTAGTCTGTAGTTAACATGCTCAACTGCTAACCTAAACGTTAGAGATTTGAGTCCACTCAGTGTTGCTTCGGAAGAATGGCCTGGCAATCTACTTCCAAAAAAATCAGCCATTGAAAACACTATGGAGCACAGTTCTACTTTGACACACATGAGGTCACCATGAATCAGAATCGACTGAATAACAACTGTTTTTTCTGGTTTTTAGCAGCTACTCATCTCTGCATAATCTAGTTGTACTTACATTAGGACTGTGGTTCTAGCAAATTCCCAAGTATACAGCCAAGTACTTATATCTACTAGGTGTCCATGATGGCTGTCAAATCATTTTCTTATCATCCCTACCTAGAAAGGTTTTGCCCTCCTTCTCCTACTCCCCCTCCCTCCACCTTCCCTCTCCTCACAAAGGCGCACATTTCCATCTCCTAACATACAACTAAAGAGGGAACTCCAGGGCAAGGTGTACTATACTTACACTGTTGAGTATAAAGCCCTTTGGAACATGATAGTAAAGGTGATGATTGCACAACATGGTGAACATAATTAATGTCACTGAATTGTAAACCAAAACCAAACCCACTGCCATCATGTCGATTCCGACTCACAGCGACCCTATAGCACAGAACAGAACTGCCCCATAGGGTTTTCAAGGCTATAAATCTTCATGGAAACAGAATGTCACATCTTTCTCCCATGGTGCAGCTGGTGGGTTCGAACCACTGACCTTTTGGTTAGCAGTCAAGTGCTTTAACTACTGTGCCACCAGGGCTCCTCAATGAATAGTACATGTAAAATATCTTGAAATGGCAAATGTTTTGTTATATGTACACTTACCATAATACCAAAAAAAAAGAGAGAGAGAGAGAATCAGAGTCCATCACCTTGTAACATTCTATGGAGACACAATTCAACACAATGAGACACCAAGGAAGCTGCAAGTGTCTACTTATCCTACTGACCTAACCTAGGCCTCTCTTAGAAGTAAGTGGGACCTTTATATGCCAAAGGGAGACTTCAAAAGCCCCAACTGTAAATCTGATTAACTTTCAAAGCTGGATTTTGATCAGGTTGAAACAGGATTTTTTTTTTTTTTTTGCAAAAACAATCCCACTAGACTTTTAAAAAACTTAAACTCTACTTTCAATTTTAAAACCTATTCTTCATTTCACTAACATATATATACATATTTTTTGCCTCTCCAATGCAGTCATCACCTACTGGATTTTTCACTGAGAAAATACTACCATCTGACATGTGGGCAGTCCTTTACAGATAATAACTAGCTTCTAAATACTTTGTTTCATCTGAACCTCAGGAAAACCCTCAAGGTAATATTTTTAGGGTTCATTTCAAAGAAGAAGAAGTTGAAGCTCAAAGTGATGGGGTGACTTGCTCAAAGTCAAACAGTTCACTAAATACTGACAGATATGGGACTTGAATCCAAATCTTTTAATTTCAAATTAAGTGCATTTTTCTGATATGGCATATTTTGTCTTAAAACCGTGTGTGAAATCAAAGTAAATAGATTTGATAGAAATATCTTGGGAATAAGAGAGATCAAAGAAAACACATACCAACTCCCATGCAAACAGCCTCTTCTGCCAAGCTTACATCAGCAGTTTCTGCATCAAATCCTCACTTCTGCTCCTTTTTCCCACCTTCTCCTCCAGCTCTGCTAGGATGGCTTGGCTAAGCTGGAAGCTGCAGAGAGGATCCCCAGCAGGCCCTCTCTCTACAAGTGGCTAATGATCTGGAAAAGCTTCTAAGCCCAGGAAACCCAAAGAGGTCTTTCACTAACAACAAATAGTAATGAAAGGAATTACAGAGCCAACCTGCAGTGCACAGAATTCTGTGGGGAATGAAATTGCATTTGTTGGACATTTTTGTTGTTTTCTTGTTCCTTCCCTCTTTACTTCCATCACCAGACTCAGAAACACCAACATTCCTCTGTACTCCTCTAGAGATTCCCTCAAATACAATTCCGGCATCAAATCCAGTTCTGCTACTGGCCAAATCCAGAAGACAATCTAAGCTAATAGCCAACTAATCCCACTGAGGACTAACCCAGCAGATGCTGATGGCTTACTGTAAATATCTTATGCAGGGGCAGCCAAAATGAAGTGTCCGGGCGGGCAATTTATAGATGCAATAGACATGAGAACAGACCATTTATCATAATTCAGCTCTGCTCCCATTTATTCTCCAGGAATCTCTTTAAATGATATAAATTATGTAAAAACAATACTATACAAAACAAACTTAACAAATAACCTGTTTCTCCAAACATGACACTAAATGACAGTGTTACCAGCCTTTTTTGGGAGCCCTGCTTTTGGAAGGAGAACACAGTGCCATTCAGATAAAGGGGTCAGTCCAGACAGCAGCCCTTTGCCTTCCCCTATCTTGTTTTATGTAAGTACCTACATTATATGTCAGGAGGGAAACAGTTGGGGAAGGTTATAGATTTTTGTCAAACAACCCAGATGCCCTGACACATAAATTTCCACTATTCCTGAAAGGCTCATAATTAAAAAATGAATCCAAAAGGATTTACTGTAAATTACACACAGGGAGAAAGAAATTAAGAGGATGTCTTTTTTACACCAAGTATTAACTGCATAAAGAGAAGCTAACTGTTGCCCAGTTCTTCCCTGACCTTGTATTTTGTAGGTGGTGAAAAGAGGTTGTCAAAAGTTTCACGATAGCAATAACAAGCACTTTGTGGTTATCCTTTCTCTGCTCCTATTCAGTCTTGTCCCTACTGTATAAATGACGGTGAGTATAACATGACACAGCTTCAATAGAGCCTAGATGTGGGGTCAATAAGTAGATGTCATTCGAAAGTAATAGCAGCTACTCTCCAAATATTGAGCAGATTAACTTTTCAGCAATAGATTTCAATGGAGGGAAACCTATATTTAAAATCATAATAATTTAAAAATTCCCTCGGTTCTAAGAAACCCTCCCTTCACAGACATCTCATTTCATGCACACGTACTTTAACAAAGATCTTTTTGCATTTTGCAACCAGATTTCATCCACGATTTCATTAATATCATGATAAATAATTACACAGAAAAGACTGCATCACAGAAGTGTGAACTGAAAAAAAGAAATCTTAGCTAATTTTAAGCGAGCAATCCTTAAATTATTTTGATCTCTTAGCCTTCTCTGATTTCTTTTTAAAGACCTAATTTTTGGTCTTGTTCATCTTACTGTTAAAGCTTATTTAACTACCATGAGGTTCAGGATGGGTGGGAAGTCTTTAGATTTAGAAGTGGCCACCAAGATAAAGAAGGGCCTCTACCCTCTAGGCCAGAACAAGGGCTAATCTATGTAAACTATGAAGTAGGAAAGATTGTGTCTACAGCACCTATCAGCTCTGTTTTGGTACCTCTCTCTGTGTGCTAATTCTTCACCCTAGGCACAATGCCTTCATCCTGTTCACGCCTTCTCCACCCATGCCTGCCATCCCCCAAGTGTTGTATGACCCAAATTAGTCATGCCCATTTCTTCTCATTTCTCCCCAACCTTACCAACAAAACTCAAATTCTGTCAGAGCAACTGATCTTAGGTCTGACTACTTTAAAGTAACTAGTACATGATTCAAAGGCATCCAGTGGAATATGAGTTTTAGAAGATAGTCTATTTTCCTAAAGAGATTTTAAATGTGGAAATTTAAGCGTGACAAAGGAAGAGAAATGGGAAAGTTCAAGCATGTGGGGAGGATGGTATGTATCCTAGAGCAGGAGTAATAAGTGTACAGCATGTGTCCACAAAGTCTGCTTCTGCGCAGGTGACAGACATGACTAGTGGAAGCCAGAACTCCTACCTGCTCTCCTCACAAATATTTCCAATGGAAAGCTTGAAGCTGACACTACCAGGCAGGGAGAGCTGGCAGGCATGAGGAAGCCTATCTGTCATTTCTGCTCTGGGGGCTCCATGGCAGAAGGTCTATTCTAGAGGCTGTGTGTCTTCACATCAGAGTCAGGCTGTCAGTGTTCTTGGAAGAACATTTTCCTCTCTTCAAAGACACTATCTTGGGGGCAAACAAAGCTGCTCAAAACACTTCAGGAATTCCTAAAAATTGCTTTCAGCATCAGTTTATAAAAAACAAATTTATCTTCCTTCTCTCTCTCAACCTCTCTCTCTCACACATGTGCACACACACACACAAACACACACATCAAAGGCTAATTTTAGAGATTATATTTTGTTTTTGACCAACTTCATTAGCTTGACCACTGTCATAGATTGAATTGTGTACCCCAAAAAAATGTGTCAACCTAGTTGGGGGATGATTCCCGGTATTGTGTGATTGTCCACCGCTTTGTCATCTGATGTGATTTTCCTATGTGTTGTAAATCCAATCACTATGATGTTAATGAGATGGATTAGCCGCAGTTATGTTGAAGAGATCGGCAGGATTGGATTGTGTCTTGGGCTAATTCTTTTGAGATATAAAAGAGAGGAGCAAGTAGACAGACAGGGGGACCTCATACCACCAAGAAAGCAGCAGCGGGAGCAGAGCGTATCCTTGGACCTGGGCGTCCTGTGCTGAGATGCTCCCAGACCAAGGGAAGACTGACAACAAGCACCTTCCTCCAGAACCGACAGAGAGAGAGAGCCTTCCCCTGGAGCTGGTGCCCTGATTTTGGCCTTCTAGCCTACTAGACTGTGAGAGATTAATTTCTCTTTGTTAAAGACATTCACTTGTGGTATTTCTGTTACAGCAGCGCTAGATAGCTAAGACAACCACCAATCAGAAGTAACACCAAAGTACATTTTGTTGTTTCCAAAATTAACATCCATTGTCAAAGAATGAAGCTTTGGGGATATGTAATCTCTGGGTGGAGCACACCTGCAGGCAGATCCTTGCCCTCTTCCTTTCTTTTCTGTGCCTGGGATTTAGGCTGCTTTCATCTCCTCTTCACGTCTGCCATCACTTTTTATTTTTCCCCCCAGTGGGTTTCTCTTCTAGGTGAACTGCAAGGTGGAATGAAATCTTTTGCCTCTCACCTATCCCCTTCCACTTTCATTAATGACCCTTAAACTCTTTTCTTTTTAAGTCATTTTCTGTAGTGCACAGAAGTAAATGCCATTGAAGAAGGAAAACCATTTTACAGATTGTAAATATCTTATAAAGGTATTTTAAGAAATATTCATGGCTTTGTTTTCCTGAAGTATCTACTTAAATATAAAAAATAAAAATTAAAAAAAAAAGGAGGCTGGTTTTGTCATCAAGTCTTTCGGCCTTCTTACTAGCATTCCTTTGCTTCCGAGTACGGTAAGGAATCTGCCTGCTTTCTACCCTCCTCTCAGTGTAGACACCAGTGATAATCCATTAGGGAGGGAAAAAATGGTTTCAAATTTCTAGACCAATGACGTGGCCCCATGCTCACAGGGCCATGGACATGTCAGGATCATGCCAGAATGGTGAGTTTCCTTCTCTTTCTCTTTCCCCTAAAAAGATCAGATGGCATCCTTTCCTGACTCCAACACTTAAGGACAACCTCTTGAGAGTTCCCAGATTGTTAAAGCAATGGCAACATCACTAGAATAGGCACCTAGTGCCCCAAGGGGGCTCTACATTGTGGTGTGATTAATTACTTTTGTGTGTAGCCTTTCTGGCCAGGGTCTTATAACTCCCACCCAGGTGATAGTATGATAGAGTAATTGTGACTACCAAGGGGATAGGTCAGATTTGCCTTAAAAGAGAGCTAATTCCAGAGCAGAGAGGAGGAGCCTACCCCCACCAAGGAAGAACATCCAGGAGCATAGAGCCCGTCCTTTGGACCCGGGATTCCTGTGCTGAGAAGCTCCTGGAGGCAGGAGACCGAAAGAGAGAGAGAGCAAGCTGTGACCCTGAAGTCAGTGAGAAGCAGTGGCAGAAGAGACCTGGCAGCACAGACCCGGCAGCAGGAGATGGCGTGGTGGGCTTTCTGGCCCACCTAGAGAGAAAGCTGAGTGAGTGCCTTTGGGGAAAGGCCTAGGGCCAGGGAGAGGTGTGCCTGTGAGCATGACTGGAAGAGGATGTCCTGATGGAAGAACTGTATCCTGAGTGTTCCTGAGCCTGAATTGTAACTGTTACTTCCCTAATGAAACCCCAGTCATGAGTTTGGTCTGTGAGTTCTCTGTAGCCATTGCAATGAATTATTGAACCCAGTAAAAAGTACTGTACGAGGGACGATTGGTGTCAGAATTAGCAAAGATAGTGGAAAGAGGAGGCTTGTCTGGCCTCCACCTCATGGGAGTCAGCCTTGTGCTGTTGATCTTGGGTCTCTTCCCCCTTGGGGGGTTGGAGGAGGTCAGACACCACCTCCACGCCATTGTTACAACATATTTTGATGTAAAATTTCCATTATTTTTACTTTTAAAAAGAAAGTAACACTATACTACGTTCAAGCCTAATGTGTATGTTTATATAGAGCACACACACTAATTAAGCAAATGCAGATTGTTTGAACCCGAAAACATGTTTTGATGCATTCATTTCCAAACATAGCAAACAATTGGCAGAACTTTACAATGGCGTAATACAATATACTGGAATGTTCTGGTTCCTCCTACAAGTGTCTTGTAACCTCATATCAATTTTGCAAAAAGACTGTCAATTCAAGTAACCTGTCAGAAAATAAGAAAACTTCCCTATTAAAAAAGGAGATGCTCTGCAAAGCACCAGTAAGAAAAAATGGAGAATCTGGTAGCACATTATCTGACTCAGAAAGATGCTCATAGCTGCGTCAAATTATATTTTTCTTAGTAAGTCACACTGAACAAAAAAAGAAGATAAATAACCAGGAAAATGCAAGTGAGCTGGTAATAATAGCCTAGTTATAGCTGCCATGAAATAGTCATTAAGTTACACGCAGTATAAATCTCAGAGTTTTGTAAATTATGGTGGTTCTTAGAGGCCAAATAAAGATAAACTGCATGGACTATGGCTGCCTTTCTTTTTGCTCCTTAGCATGGTTTTACAACGCTTAAGTTCAAGTTCATAGTACCATATGGTTCCTGAAGCACCTGGGAAAGACTTAAAGGTTCACAACTCTATTCATGACCCTGCTTCCACACTTTGAAGCATCTTTCCCTGACCTTCTAAGCAGAGTCTTGCCCTTCTTTGGCTTACATTGAGGTCAGACAGGCTTCCAACTCAAGCCTTGTGCTTCAAGCTGTTCCTGTTTGCAAGCATGCTGGAAGAGCAGGTGCTGGAGATGGGAACTGCTGGGGAGAGGGGGTGGAGGCTTCTTAATTTGCTGCTTTTGGTTCTAGCCAGCCACCTCCAGCTCCGGAGGCCAGAAATTCAATCTTACCCTCTGCTTCCCTTGGTAGACATACACATTAGCAAATTCAGATTCAAAGATTCCCTCTAAATGTCCCTTTTCTTCCTTTTTGGAGGTTGGTGGTAATCCCCAGCTGATCTTTTTTCTTAACTGCTTTCTCCCCTTGCTATTTAAACTGAATTCTTATCGCTCCAAATTAAATCCATTCTTTCTAGCCTCGTCGTTGCTAACTAACGAGAACAATTTCTCTCTTTGCTCTTGGTGGCTGCACTTTGCGTACTTATGAATGAGAATCATATCCTTCTTTAGCCTACTTTCTTTCCCGCAGACTGCACAGGTGATAAAATGGGTTAATTGTTGCTATAAAAATATTTTCTAGCCTCATAATGAAGTGATTTTTTTCCTCCAAATCATTTTAATTTCCTAGAATTGCACTGTATTCTTATGATCTGTAGTCAATGAAGGTAAAGTCCTATTGGGCTTATATGTGCAGTACATGAAGTATAATATTGGATACACAATACAACAAGATTACTACAACTCTTCGTCATTGAACTACCTTTGAATTTTCTTGCCCTGCCCACCCTAATCTCAATTTTCATTACACGATCTTTACATCTATGCAATGAAATTTGTAGTCTAGGACAGGGATGGGCAAAGTACAGCCTGTAGCCTGTTTTTGTAAATAAAGTTTTATTGGCATACAATTACACTTTTTAAAAAATATATATATTTCACCTCTTTAAATGCTTTCATCTTATAAGGGCAGAGTTGAGTAGTTGCAACAGAGACCATATGAGCCACAAAGCCCCAAGTATTTGCTATCTGGCCCTTTAGAGAAAAAGTCTGCAGACCCTCAGCCTAGGAATTCATTAATATTCAAGCTGGTTTTGCTGCTTGCACTAGGTTAAGATGAACCACACCAGGTAAATCTCTTATTTACACCTAAATGGTCAGTTAAATGTTTTGCCAGCAGCTAAGCTACACAGTTTTGGGAAAGGAGTTTAGAAGAGAAGGCTTTCCTTTCCTCTTTGCATACAGAGGGCAGAAAGAAGAGCTTTTATTTTTTCTTCCTGAGGCACTCATTGAGCTATTAGGGTCGCATCTGAAGGGGAGATTCGGGATTAACACACATAGAGAAGGCTCCAACTCACTTAGGTGATTTTTATAAGCACTTACACAGTTGCTGTGCCTATCCAGAATGTTCTGCTACATTTATCTGGCTCACTAATTCAGACCACCAGGAAGGCAAGAGAATGCAGGCCAAGGCCTGGTACTCACTATGTGAAGCTGGAGAAAGTCGCCAAGGCCTGGGGCACTGTCAATTCGCACCAAGATGCCATCCTTCACAGTGGTGCTGAAGCCCACAGCAAGGCGGTCCGAGCGCGTGCTCGGCCTGTCATTGGCCGGCCAGGTGTAGAGGATGAGGCCTCCGCTTTTCCCAAAGATGTATGTAGCGCCAGCTGGAAAACAGAGAGAGGGGACATTAGGGCACTGTATTGAGGATTGTCAGCTGTAAGCACAAGGCTGAGACTCTGCACACTACAGCTGCAGAGAAGAAACGTCCCCCAAGTGACAAAGTTTAGTTACTTAAGGAGATGGCATCCATAGCCTCAGAAGGAGGCTGTCTCCTCAAATTAAAGATGCAAGCAAAAATGAATTAATAACAAAGCAGATGTTAGGGAGAGACATTCTGAACATCGTCGGTTCCTGCTGCATAATGGTAGAGGACAAATGATATGCTGTGTCTGAGATCTTTTGTACATTGTGACAACTTTCAGCCTTCCTCAGTAGCAGAATTAATTTTCCATCTCACCTAAGACAGGCATGAGATAGAAAACTAGTCCCCCGATCTCTTAGCTATCGGCATATTTTGTTCAGCAGAGGGAGGAACAGTTCTAGGGATGTCTCCCATAACTGCAGGTAATGTGGGAGTCCATAGACATCATTCCTTTTATGCCTGTATCATCTACCACCCCCTATAGAAGAGAAAGCTGTAGCCTGAGAAAACCAAGTTATATGACGTAAAGCATATGCTTATTTCACTACTATAGTCCTAAACAAAAGGGACAAAAATGAATTACAAAAAAAGAAGAAAAGACAAACCAGTTGCCCTCAAGTCAATTTGACTTATATGACCCCACGTGTGTCAGAGGAGAACCGTACACCACAGGATTTTCAGTGGCTGATTTTTTAGAAGTAGCTCACCACGCCTTTCTTCCAAGGCATCTCTGGGTGGACTTGAACCTCGCACTTTTTGGTTAGCAGCCGAATATGTTAACCGTTCGTACCACCGGGTTTTTTAAAAACAAGACTGATTTTTTTCACTAATGGTGGTGTTTATCTGGTATTAAATAATAGTTTCCATCTGCTTTTCCAAACTAAATTTCAAAAAGAAATTATAAGAAACATAGAAAAAATCCCAGTATAATTAATTTTGAATATGACAAGTAGTATTTTCAATTATGACTAGTGGGTTTATCAGTCACTTGCGTTTTTACAATTATCAGTATAAACCCAGGGGTTAATAAGAATGCATTAATTTTGAAATACAAAACAAATGGGAGAAAAATTTTTTAAAAATTGTATATTTTAAATTACAAAAGTGTATTTTAAGGAAGAGTTTTTTTTTTTTTTTTTCAATTTGAATTTCGGAAAAGAGCATTTAGATTTGGTAGCCAGAATAGACTATGCTATTGTAGCCTCTATAGTCTTATGTATGTTATTCATAGTGAGTACTTTCATATGTTACTTATCTCAAAGTTCAAAGAGCATTTGGCACCAGATTTTCTTGTATGTTTCCCACTGAACATGTTCCAACCCTTGAAACTATTTTAAAGCAACATTAAAGATGACTGTTGCAAGCATTCAGATATCTTTAACATCTACTAAAAATCTCAAACATTGACCACATTTATTCTCAGAGCTAGTTTACAGAGAATATTGTGTGGAATTATGTTTACTGGAGAAGGAATGGGAGCCCTGGTGGAGCACTGGTTAAGAGCTATGGCTGCTAATCAAAAGGTCAGCAGTTCAAATCCACTGGCAGCGCTTTGGAAACTCTATGGGGCAGTTCTACTCTGTCCTGTAGAGTCGCTATGAGTCGGAATCAACTCAATGGCAATGGGTTATGGAAGAAATGAGTTATGCAGCTTGTTTAGAAATAATGAAGTAAACTGATGTGAAGCTAGAACTAGGAATATATGTCACATGCCATTCCTTTTTAAGTCTAAGCCACACTAAATTCTGAGACTTATAAAACCGAATGTGTTCTCCTAAATGGGCAGCTTCTGTCCAAAGGTGAGATGGGAAGGCAGAGAGGGTTAGGAGCTGGTTGAATGGACATGGGGAATAAGGGGTGAAAAGGGAGGAGTGTGCTATCACCGTATGCGGAGAGCAATTAGGGCCACATAACAATGTATATATAAATGTTTGTAGGAAAAAAAAATCTAATGTGTCCTCTTTGAAAGGTCACTATCCTAGTTGGTCCAATAAACTCAGTTTGTATACTGCATTTCCTAACCTCTAGCAAATAGTTCCTGGAAAGCCAATGTACTCCTCCACACTCATCTGCAGAGTTTGGGATTGGGGTATGGAAAGTTTATGATGAATTCTATAGGCAAACCAATGTTTGCTCCTCACTATCCACAAACACCCTCAAAGCTTCTTACAATTAGAAATGTGGATATAATGATTTACCCTTGATATCTAGCCACCTGTCATGAATTTAAATAATTCCCTTTCCTTGGATGATTACAAATGTCATGACTGCTCCCTTTATTCTTTATTTGGAAAACTGAAGGTTAGTCAGTGATTAATGTATAGGATCAGTAAGAATGCAAATCAGGCTGTGACATTTTGTGGCAATTTATAAAATATTATGCTATTTTATCCTAAATATATAGTTAACTCCTCTACAGAGATCAATTCATACTATCTCAGAAAATAATTTTGTCACTACAAAAAGAACGAGTCAAAAATTGTTAAGGGCGACAACTGGCGCATGGCATTTTACATTTCGCAAAGCCTTTTCAAATTCATTACTTCAGTCTTCACAACAGTTCTATAGGATATTCTATTTGTTAACACCACTTTGTATAATTGTAGACAAAGCCTCAAATACTGATTTAAATAAGTGACACTATATTTATGTCTCCAGCCTGACCTTCTTGCCTACAGAAGTCTGTTTCACTACAAGTCAATAATAAGTTAACGTAATTACCCAATAAATTGTACCAATAAACTGTATCAATGTTGCAATGAGGACTGTATTTAGTTCTTTTCATATCTTCTTATAAAACCAAAGCAAATGAAAACCAAGTCATAGCCCAAAAAATCTGGCATGGTTTTCTAAAGCTACGCTGGCCTTCTTATCGTAAAATCACTTTAAAACCTACTCTGCTTGCATTTTTCACTCATTTCCCTGTTCTGTATTTCTCAGAGCTCCAAGATAAAAGTGAAGAGAATTTTAAAGCTACATATACAACTACTTACAGGAGGTCACAGTGACTTCCATTTTACATCAAAAAACAAAAACACACGATGACAAAGTTAGTAGTATAAAATAGATATAAAATCTGATTTTAAAAATTATTTTTATTGTTTCACTTGTTCTGAACTCAGCATGCCACTATCTTACACGATTGTAAATTTACAGGTAATCAAGGCATAAAACATACAAAATACTTAGCATGTGGCTTATTCTGCTATGTAAAAATAAACATTAACATATCTAGTCTAGATACTGAATTTGCTAGTAATGGTGAATTAAGATCCTGAATACTCCCATAGTCCAATGTTGGCTTTAGAGGAAGTTAACAGATACAACTTTCTTCTGCAATAACCTGTTATTATTATTTTTTTTCCCTTTGGTGTCTGTTATTTTGCTATCTTGCTTGGTTCTTAAAGGTGAACACATATTTCTTTTTCTTGAATTTAATGTAAAATTATTAGAATTGCAGGGGGAACATGGAGTTATTTTGCTTTGTAGATTTTTTTTTTTAATTTTAAAATGTGAACTGTAAATTAATTTTTTGGGAATGTCCCCAAAACCATTAGAACTATCCTTAATCCATGAAGCATTTTCATTTTTAAAGCCATGAAATATCACACCACATGGTCTCTCCTCTGAGCCTAGTAATTGTGATTGTTAGTTTCTCACTGTGCTCAGTATGCTGGTGCTAAGATCATACTACATTTATTAATAATTGGAACCATGCAAATTTCCTGCTCGCTAGCAAAAAGTGATCAGTTCAACTGAAGTAAAACATGTAATGTGGGCATTTTCGCCATTGAACACTGCGGGATTTGCAAGTTTGCAACAAGCTGAGGTTGCTTTGCTGAGTTCCAACCAACACAGTGTTTTGAGTACAAAATCTCTACACTGTTACCACTAATCAAGCTAAAGTAGATACACCCCATCCTCAAACAGTCAAGAAGACATACTATTTTAACCCTCAACTTCTTCTGTCTTGAAAGCACCAAATGGTGAGTTTGGCTTGTTTTCATAACTGGCTATTTACTGTGCTAGGGCTGATGGTGGTATTGACAGAGACTGGCATGCTGGTGTGTATATGTGTGATTTGGTGTGTGTTATTTGCTTGTGTAGGCAGGTAATCTGGCATGAGAAATGGACAGAACAGATTCCAGTGGGGTGCAGTTTGATGTAATTTCACAAAAAGCTGATTAAGTGGATGATCTACAATTTCTCAAGGAGAATGAAGAACAGAATTTTTTCTAATTCACTCAGTTCTCCAATCGACTATTCTTAAACATTGGGTGCATTTTACTACTAATTTACTATAATTTACTTGTTTATGCCAACTCAACTTTTACTTATTTAGGACCACCTGAACAATTTTTTTTAAATGTTATTATTATTGTTGTTCTTTTGACTTATTAACCCCATGGTCCTACTTTTGTGATACTGGTTCTATTTCTATTTCCATATCCAAATAGCACATTACTTTTTTAAGGATATTACCAACAGAAATAGGCTCATGGTTCTGTTAAAAATTTACTGAAGATATAAAAATAAAATATTTATGTGTATGTGTGCATGTGCATGCATGTGTATGTATGAAAAATAAGGGAAGTTTAGTTATAAAATACAATGGACTGGAAACCCTGATGGTGTAGTGGTTAAGAGCTACAACTGCTAACCAAAAGCTCGGCAGTTCAAATCCACCAGACGCTCCTTGGAAACCATATGAGGCAGTTCTACTCTGTCCTATAGGGTCTCTATGTCAGAATCGACTCAACGGCAATGGGTTTTTTTAATCTGAAATTCATTTATTATTTTCCCTATTAAATAATTATAAATGAAATGGCATCTAGAAAAGCATTAAAATATAATGTTTGTATATTTAGGTTTTAAAAAAAGAAAACATAAATTTAAGCCATGATGAAAGTAATATGTAAGTAAGCTTTCCCTGAAATATTTTTTGCTGGTGGTAAAATGGAACAAGTTTTGGAAGCATCTCCCAAGAGAGGTCTGAGTGAGTTAAACAGATGTAGATAATAGATGAGTGTAGCAGGTAGATTAATAAATTAAATAATAAAATAGGTATAACTTTTAATCTGTAACCCTTACAGTAGATAAACCAGGATTAAAAAAAAAAAAAAATCAGACTTAGTTGAGTGCTCTTTGAACAGTGACTAAAAGCTCAGTATAAAATCTCATGACACCAACTCATATGTCCATCTACCTCTATCATTCCATTTTATTACTATTCCATTGAATTTTCCCACATTTGCATTCTTTACTATGAATCGGATAATCCTTTTGAAAAAGGAATTGTTCATTAATGACATAAAATACATTCTACCAGTAGATATGGTTATTGCTGTCAAATTAAAATTATCCTTTATTCATATCAATTACCATATAGCTAATAAAGCCAAAATGGAAATACCTGTGGCTTTGAAACTGACAAAGGGAGATTGTAAGCTTAAGGATCTCATAATGACTGATGGCCTGAAGAACACAGTTTTCTAATTTCTTTTACTTAGCTTATTCCATGGTTCCTCACATCTCCAACCCCTAGGTGTTTTGAGAATTTATCATGTTCATTTTTTGACAATAATTGTTGTTCTTATTGTTAGCTGCTGTCATAGGCTGAATTACGTTCCCCCAAAATATCTGTCAGCCTGGCTAGGCCATGATTCCCAGTATCGTGATTGTCCACCATTTTGTCACCTGATGTGATTTCCCTATGTGTTGTAAATCCTGTCTCTATGATGTTCATGAGATGGGATTAGTGGCACTCATGTTAATGAGGCAGGACTCAATCTACAACATCAGATTGTGTCTTGAGCCAATCTCTTTTGAGATATAAAAGAGATAAGTGAGCAGAGAGACATGGGGACCTCCTACCACCAAGAAACAAGAGCCAGGATAATAGCGTGTCCTTTGGACCTGGGGTCCCTGTGCTGAGAAGCTCCTTGACCAGGGGAAGATTGATGACAAGGACCTTCCTCTAGAGCTAACAGAGAAAGAAGCCTTCCCCTGGAGCTGACCTCCTGAATTTGGACTTGTAGCCTACTAGACTGTGAGAGAATAAATTTCTTTGTTAAAGCCATCCACTTGTGGTATTTCTGTTACAGCAGCACTAGATAACTAAGACAGCTGCTGTCAAGTCAGCTCCCAACTCATGATGACCCCATCAACAATGAAATGTAATGCTGTCTGATCCTGTGCCATCCCATGATCAGTTGTAGATCAGGCTGTTATGATCCATAGGGTTTTCATTGGCTAATTTTCAGAAGTAGATCTCCAGGCCTTCTTCCTTATCCATATTAGTCTGGAAATTTCACTGAAACTTGTTCAGCATCATAGCAACATGCAAGCCTCCACTGACAGGTGATGGATGCACACGAGGTGCTTTGGCTGGGACTCAAATCCTTGTCTCTCATAAGGATAGTGAGAATTCTACCACTGAACCACCAATGCCTCATTTTGATAATAATAGGAGTTTATATTTTCATAGCATTGAATAGTTTTCAAATTACATTCTTGGGGGCTCTCATTGGATAACTCTCCCATCGTCCTCAATACTCACTGAAGTGTTAATGTTTTCATTCCTGTTTTAATAACAATAAATAAAAGGAGGCTCAAAAAGATTAAACAACTTGTTCTGATGCAAAATGCTGGAGTTGGAAGTAGAACCAGACCTTCTCCTGCTTGGCCCTGCTCTTCTCCCTGTATCAGGCTATCTTGCTGACCCTTTGGATAAAAGCCTCTCTGAAGAAACTCCTTGAGACCAAGAGTGCCCCAAGGAAGAGAAGAGAGTAAATAACAAATGAAAAACTATGAATGACAAGACCACTGCTTTACCGAGGGAGCCACTAGGGAGTATGGGGTAAGTGACAGACTTTATAAACAGTCTAGCAATGTATTTACTGAATGGTTTAGTATAATCTATTTTGCCTACTCTGAATTTTTTGAAATAAACACCAAAGCCAATGATAAAGTAGCCTTAAATAAAACAAAATTGAAGATACTGAACACTGAGAGAAATTTAATCTATTCTTAAGAACATCCTTTTTCTCCGGCAAAGAAATGAGCAGAGTTACTGCTCAGCACACCGAGAAACTGATAAAGAGTCAGGAATATCATCAGGGAGAGCCAAGCCTTGTTTTGTTAAATAAATGTCAGGCAAAGTTAGCGTTCCCTCCACGTGAGGCAAGCTCTTCCTTGCTCCTGAAGAAATAATGATTAAAACCAAATGGGTATTATACCAAAACATATCACCTACTGGTATCTACAGAGGAGCCTTGTGGCTGAATGGTAAGAGTTTGGATGCTAACCAAAAACTGGCAGTTTGAATTCACCAGCTGTTCCTTGGAAACCCCATGGGGTAGTTCTACTCTGTTCTATAGTGTCACTATGAGTTGGAATCGACTCGATGGCAACAAGATTGGTTTTTGTTTCGGTATCTACAGAGGCAGCGTCGTAGAGCACATCACCAGTATTCCAGAAAAAAAGCCTCAACTCAAAGACTTCCCATCAGAAGCAATACTGGTTCGGTTTAGTATTAAAAGTACTGGGTAGCACTGGAACTTAAACCTTCCACAGAGTGAAGGTTTAACGTAATATATCCAATGCAAAAGGCTCCGTAAAGAACTGCTGGGAGAAAAATATAAAACAAAATCCTACCCATTAACTCAATTTTTCCCATGAATAAAAGACATGTTCAGCATTATTTAATGATGGTAGTAAATGCCGTTGAAGAAAACTTTGATAACTATTCTTCAAGGACATAGTAGTTTATATACAAACTCTGTTCTTGAAAATATGTTTGGTTGGACCTTTGGAAAAAAATATAATCTTGGATTTTACAAGGAGTTTGAAGAGGAACCAAATAATTGTGCTGTTTCCAAATCTGATATCAACTATCAAGATGCCTTACTGTTGTGATGTCTTATATCACACATACACCTTTTACCTTCTGAAATTCTGAGTGAAATAAAATGACACATAGTTACTGGACCTATTAATGAAAAGTGACAAACACAGTATGACCCTTTCTGAGTCTTTGGGGCAATGAAGTTTTTTCAAAACATACCAAGTTATTTTTACTCATGAGATTCCATGATTCATCCACAAAGAAAAAAAGGAGTGATTAGTGGTAAAGTATACAAGGCTTGGAAGAAGTACAGCCAGAATGTTCCTTAGAAGCGAGGATGGCGAGACTTTGTCTCACATACTTTTGACATGTTATCAGGTGGGACCAGACCCTGGAAGAGGACATCATGCTTGGTAGAGGGTCAGCGAAAAAGAGGAAGACCTTCACGAGATAGATTGACACAGTGGCTGCAACGATGCTCACGCATAATAACTATTGTGAGGAGTTCACTATGAGTTGGAACCAACTTGACAGCACCTAATGACAGACAAGGCTTTAGAAATTTATCTAAAAACAAAGCTTTCAGGGCCACACTCAAATTCCCTCTTGCTTAAAAAATTTTCATAAGCGTATTGTTTTTCCTTTGGGACACTTGTTCCTTTTATAAATTATTTGACATTGCATAACAATACTGATTCTAATATTAATACTCACACTAGTTTTTATGTATGAATCATCCAATATATATAATAGCATGGAGTGTAATATTTCAATTTTTTCAAAAATATCTTTTATGTTAGATATTGTTTTATCTCAGGCGCTTCTTGGAAACCATATGGGGCAGTTCTTCTCTGTCCTATAGGGTCACCGTGAGTCAGAATCGACTCGACGGCAACGGGCTTTTTTTTCTTTCTTTTTTTTTTTTAATAATAAATAACTTGCTCAAGACCTTTACCTAATATCTGCTGGAACCAGGAATTTAATTCAGATTTAACTTCACAATCGACATTCTTATCAGTGTACCAAATTGTATTCCTTAAATCCTCATTTTGCGCCTTTACCTGTGATGGATTTTATCTGCTTATCTGGATGGAGACAGGGAATGATGATGGAAAGAAGAGAAAAATGGCTTTCTAGCGGGGCCAGAATAAAAATCAGCAAACAAGATGAGAACCCAATTCACTCACAATGGAAGTGGCAGTACAGGAGTGCTCATTTTATCTTATTTAAATGATAGTGGTTTAATACGAGGTGATTCTCTTGTAAGGTGTATAAAGCAAGGTCAGACTGCTCCTGATTAATTACACCACCTGCCAAAAAGCTCTAAGTTTTGCAGTGTGGACTCTATAATGAAGTTTATTTTGTAGATTACCCCACAGTCTACTTAACTTATTAAACAAGCTAGTTTCTTATTTAGCAAAATAAAATGAGTACTAGGAAATTGTGTAGTATTCAGGTATAAGCAAACAAATATTAATTTTTATCATCAAACAAATTGAAAATCCAGAACTCTCTGTAGCATGAGCTCATGGAGGCCAGGGATTGTTTAATTTATCTCACTATCAACACTGGAAATAATGTTATTGAATTAATCAATGAAACTTGGCTCACCTATACTTACACATCTTCACACTATCATTCAGACATGGAATAAAATGGGAATAAAGGAATAAGAAACTACAATGCCCATTAATTCATCTCAGTTTTTGTCATTTCATCTCAGTGTGAAAATATTTTATAAATACTCATCCATTAGGATTCACAACATCTCTTATGACAGAATAGAATACAGCTTCCAGTTTACAAAAAAAAAACCTAACCACAATGACATTTGAATGATTTGTCTTTGGTGAATTTGTGACAGGCTCAGATAAGAACATCCTACCCATTTTTAGTCAAATCATTCTCTGTTACCCCTCAGTGCCTAAATCATATTGCAAATAGCTTTTGGTAAAAGAAACATAAATGCATACAATCTCAGATTTAGCCTAACGGGAATATACGGTAGACAAGTGATGTGACATTATTTAATAGCAACGTTATCATTCTATCTTACAGAGCATTAATCAAGTGTAAAGACCATGTATACATTTGTCTATAGGCGAAATATAAATGAATGAAAGAGAAAATAAGAAAGACCATTTTATAATTACCCAGCAGCCTTTTCTACAGCAGTTTTTTTTGTTTTGTTTTTTTTTCTAAATGTATTCCTTCTAATGACATCTCATGGCACACAGTTAGAAGAAAGGGGAAATTCGGAGCTCATTCATCTGTCTCTTTTTCCTCCTTTTATTCCACGGCTTTGAAATGTCATCTCTAATAAGAGCAATCAAGGGATTTCTAAATACTGAATATTTCTAAGTACTATAATACAGATGAAGTCTAGTTGCTTATTTCCAGTGCTTTGATTTAAACACCTGATTTATATGGACTTTAAATGGGCTATAAACAGATGACACTGGTGTATTTGTGACTCTAAGACATAAAATATGATTTTTCTGGAAAATTTGACTAATATTGTTAAAGGGTAGTTAATTCTATGAGACACATATCTATTAATCAGAGATCTCATAACAGAGTTAGGCAAGAAGAGGAAACTTTAGCTATTATGATTTATTCTTTTTACTGATCCTCAGTTTCCCCATGATTGTTGTGTGCCATCGAGTCAATTCTGACTTGTAGGGACCCTATATGACAGCACAGAACTGCTCCATAGGGTTTCCTAGGCTGTTATTTTTACGGGAGCAGATCTCCAGGTCTTTTATCCTGTGGAGCCACTGGTGGGTTCAAACTGCCAACCTTTTGGTTAGCAGCCGAGAGCTTAACCATTGTACCAGCAGGGCTCCTTCTTCTTGACCTAAAAAGTGATATGACTTCTCTCCTACTTACTCATCTCAAAGAGTTGTACTAAGGATCAAAATAGTTAAATGTACACTATGCAGAGCTGTAGAAATAGTTTAGTAGTGCCACTTTGTGATGACTACCTCAAAGTGGGAGCCCTGGTAGCACAGTGGCTAAGAGCTCGGCTGCTAACCAAAAGGTTGGCAGTTTGAATCCACCATCTGCTCCTTGGAAACCCTGTGGGGCAGTTCTACTCTGCCATATAGGGTCGCTATGAGTTGGAATTGACTCGAATGCAACAGGTTTTTTTTTTTTTTTTTTTTTTTTTACCTCACAGTGAAGGGATTCCGCAGTCTTTGTACCTGTACAAGACATTAATTATTCTATCTTCCCAGCACATCTTTCCTCTGTATCTTAAACCATTATGCCCCTTCTCATGGAAATTACTATTTTTCACATACCAATTATGAGATTTGAATAAAAGTTGTAAAGTCCTTAATAGGTTTTGCTCTTTACAAAGATTTGGCTAAGATCTGGGAGATTAACCCAAGATGGGCCAATCAGAGCACTTCACCAATTTTTTTTTTTTTTTTTAACTTGGAACCAGAGAAATATTTTAAAATGTTCAAGAAAATATACAAGTTCCTGAAAAAACAGAAATAAGAAGAATTAAAGAGAGGAAAAAAAAAAAAAAAAACCATTAGGAACTGTAAAGGAGATACAAGTATAGATGTAGAAAATATTTTTAAATATAAAAGAGTACTTTGTACAATTTTAGAGCAATGTATTTGAAGATCAGAATAAATGAATGATTTCTAGGAAAAAAATGTAATTTGCCAAAAATTTCTAAGAAAAAGTTAAAAAAAAAAACAACTAAATAGACTAATGATCATAGAAACCATTGTTGATTCAAGATCTATATACTTAAAAGATACCAGGGCCTGGATGATTTTACAGGTAAATTTTATCTGACTTTCAAAAGAAAGGTAATTCTTAAGTTATTCCAATTATACAAAAGATAAGCAAGGTTAGAAATATCCCCAATTCATTTTCTATATTCAATACAATTTTAATACCAATACCTAATAAAGATAAAATATAAACAAACAAGCCTTAGGCTCATTTCACGTATGAGTATTAATAAAAATTTTCTGAATGAACACTCAATTTGTATTAAAAAAAAAATACACCCTTCTGAGAAGGTGAGAAGTAGTGTATTTCAGCATGAGGGTATTTATTAACACAATTTATTAGATCACCAAATTAGGTAGAATTAGAAGATGGGAGGAGAGCAAAGTGCATCCATATGCCAATTGCAACAGCCTCCTTACAGACAGTAAGGACATGAGGGATGAGAGTTGATACTGGGTCAGTGAGCATGAAAAATGAGAGGAAGAAGTGGGTACTGAAACATGAAGAATAAACAGAACTGATGATCAATTTAATATCTGAGGAAGAAAAGAGAGAAGTTGAGGTTGATTCTGAGTTTACAAGTTTGGGAAACTAAAATTATGGAGAGAAAAGGAGGCCTAGTTTAGAGTGGGAAGGTGATGAGTTTCAGTTTGGATTTATTGAACTTTAATCGTCTGTTGGATAGTAGCTCCAGGACTTGGTTGGTGCTCCATGACTGTAAATGACCAGTGCCATGATTTTAAGCCCCGTGTGAGAATGTGCTAATGCGTCATCGTACAATGTACCCTAACTCTGCTGAGCTATTTTCCAAATATATATTATTTGGCATTTGGAGGACCTAAAAATTATGAAAATTGATTTGTTCAAATGACACCCACTGAACATACAGCAATTTGCACTTCTCTGGCCTCTGCAAATACAGAAAAACATATTTTCCACGCGGTTATAATCGTAGTGCTTACCTAATTTTGAGTCCTTTTTCTATTATAGTGTTTGAACACCTCTTAATATTATTACATGATATTCGTCATTTTAAACAGCTGCATAACATTCCATGAGATGATGGGCTCTAACTTAGCACCCTTTTCCTGTTGAGCCCTCAGGGTGTTTATTTTGTTTGTGGGTATGACTAAGGGGAGAATTTGACATTATAACAATCTCTGCTTAATACACAGACTATTTTCATTCTTTTGAATAAAATACATTTCTAGGAAAACTAGGCCAAATGATCTTGCTCTTATTAAAACAAAGATAGCCTATAGCCAAGAGACACATAAGAGATCAAAATGGATCAAAGTTAACTCTTAGTTATCAGAGTCATTTTTCACTATTCATTCAACAAACCTTTATTCCTCCCCTCTTATCAGTGGATAAATATGTCATTGCATTATTATGTAATATTTTGGTAACTGGCTTACGGTTTACTTTTCAAAACTTTCCTCTAAACCTGTAGGCTCCTGATTTTCTTATGATTTTATCCTCTTCAGAACCTCAGCTTATAGCTTATATTTTTCTTCCTTTATTATTGTTAGTATGACAACTGCCTTTTCCTAGTGTTGGAGCTCTGGTAGCACAGGGGTTAAGAGCCTGGCTGCTAACCAAAAGGTCCGCAGCTGCTCCTTGGAAACGCAGTTCTACTCTGTCCTATGGGGTTGGTGAGTTGGAATCACCTCGATGGCAATGGGTTTGTTTGCTTGTTGTTGTTGTTTTTGATTTAGTGTTTGATGGCTGTCATCTCTTGTGCTTAATTAAATATATTTCAAAGCCATCCTCCAGCTCAGTCTCTTTGTCCCCTCAGCACCTCCTATTCTCTTGAAAGTGTGCCCCTTCTCCAGGTCCTAATGATAGTTAGTCTTCCTACCCTGCTCCCCGTGGAAGATGACTGTATTATGCCTACTTTATAAAATATCCCTCTAGCCCATCAGGCCTTGGAGTAACTTTCTTTCTTACACGTGGTCTTGGCCTTCTGCTTTTATCCATGAAGTCATGCTGTAGTTCTATAAAACTCATTTCCTAGGCCCTCTTCTTAGTTCTAATATGATAACTTTAGCATTGATTCAACAGTCCAGATATATAACGTGCTGCAAATAAACATCAGTCACTTCCATCAAAGCTTGAAGATTACTTACGATGGATATATTCAGATACACCGGTCCCTTTTTAGAAAATGCAATTTTATGGTAAAATACAAGATAATTGGTCCTTAGCTCTTGCAATAAACTTAGATAGCACCTGCCATATTTAAATTAATATAGTGCTTCTCCCTGCTAGATTAGTTCTTCTGATTAAGTCAGTCATGTGAGAAGATTCAGACATAGTCCACGTGCACGTGGATTGGAAGCTGTTTTTGGATGTGGGTATTTTCTTTTAATGGTTTGATACTTGTCCATCTAGTAAGAAAAGGAAATCAAAAGTTCTTTATTCAGCCATATAGCCTGTCTGTGCTTATCTCTCGGCTTCAGCTCTTGCCTCACATTGTGTCATATAGGCGGCAGGTTTTATTGGGCACTGGAAGATTCTCCAAAGCAATGACCTAGTATTTGAAGCCTCCACGTGAATGCTGGGTCCGCTTCCCAAAGATCACGTACACATTACTCTCGAGGATTTATGCCTTTTCCCATTGTCCCCATTTCCTCTGACTCTGCCTGCCACGGTGCCAATCAAGAAACTTAGAGAACAGCTTTGCTTCTTTTAATCTCTCTTAAACCAGCAGCAAGAACGAATCAGACTCACATGGCTGGAGCAGCAGAATGTAAAGTGCCAAGACTAGCATTTCAATCAGCCCTCCCACTTTCAGAGAAAGCCTGGCTAACAAGCAGTAAAGAAATTCCTTCCAGGGGACAAATTAAAGCTCAAGGGTCTACCTGCATTAAAGCAATTGGTGACTTGGGGACACAGCTAGTATGACTTCTTCAGTAAGATGTGAACACATTTTCTCTGAAGGGGTCCTCTTTCTGGTCAAAACCAGTGGTGATCAATTTCCATTACCTACCTATTTAACTCAATTCTTTTAAATATGTCTAAAGTTTTGCTTTAAAGAGAACCTTTTTCTTTTCTTTTTTTTTCTCCTTAAGTAATACACTTCCAGGAGAAGTTCACAAACAACTTGGGTACAAAGACATATTATATTTTTAGTACATGAAAATCACGGTCATAGATCACACTGTTATTTTAGCAATTATCAATCTTACATGGTCAAAGATAACACGACAGACTCCACACCTCTATTATATTTGAGCTTGTTGCCAGCAGTAGTTAGGGATTTGCACAAATGTGATTAAATTGTGTCATATGCTTCTTCGTGTTCCCCAGGATGACTGAATCCCATGCTGGGCACAATCAAATCGTGTGGCTTAGGAGCTAGAAGAGGGATTCCAAAGCATCCGTCTGATATCCTCATTTACCTATGCAAATACTGAGGCCCAGAGGAGAGACAGTATTTGCCCAGGGTCACGGTTGATGAGTAGCAGAGACAGACTGGAACTCCTCTCTCTACTGCAATCCAGGGCTCTTTCTTTTTTCTTTCTGCTGCCTCTAAAGGTGGTGCTTAAGAAAAGCTTGTTTGCTGATTAATTTTAACTTACCCACTTATACTCCTTCACTTAACATTGCTGTTTGTGTAGCAAGAATCAAAATGAAACAGTATGTATGTGTGTGTATGTGTGTGTGTGCATGTAAAAGACAGACAGCTAGAGATAGAGAGAGAAGAAGGAGAGAAAATTAATACGTATGTTTCAGAATATGTGACAAGAAATGGCTGCAGGAGAGAAGACAACAGTTTAAGATTGCATTATTTTATACTCTGTTACATCAGTATTTACTCTGCATGTATATGCTTTCCTGGGTGTGTAATGATCTGAAGTCTCACATTTGAAAACATTAAATAAAAAGTCATGTATAAAAGAATCCTGTTCTGATTCATTATCCTTACCACACAAGGAAGTGGAGGCAAAGAGAAGTAAAAACATCCGAAAAAGTTACAGCTCCATCACTGTAAAATCTAAATTGAAGCCCAAATTTCTAGACTCCCTGGGAAAAGGATCTACTTTGAGTCTTGTAGCATTTTTTCTTTTTTTCAGATCGTGAGGTCCCCATGACGAGGGAATAAGCTGACTGAAATGCTGGTCTACTAGATCCACTCACTCTCAACAAGTACAATGCTGACGATGTACAATGCACCTTCCCTCTAAAGCCAGAGACCATGAAGACAAGAAATGAGAAGGGAGAGGAAGGATTATGCTATAATCTGAATGAGATGCCTTTAAAAGTCCCGTGCAGCAGAAAAGACAAGTATAATGGCTATTTAATCATCTTCACTGTGAACTGCCAATTCTTTAGACTCTCATGACAGGCATGAATGATGTAGGAGGCGGGCATGATGAATGCAGAGCAATTCCTGGAGACAGATACTTTTGGGGAATTTGTGTCCCCTCCCCCAGGATAAAAGGGCTCCGGGGCTCAGTTATCATTTGTTCTGGGGGAGAATTTACAGTCTCGCCAGCAACTCCTTTTACCCTACTCAATAAAGCCCTTATTTTGATATACTGACTGCAATTGTTCAAGAACAACTGTATCCTTGGAAATTCATGTGCAGTGTGCAGTCCTGCTGGCTCACTTGCCTTCACTTCACGTACTTTTGTCATTCCCCAGGTTCTATAATCTAGAGGGCTTGGACACAGGTCTCCAAATCACATGTCCAAGTATTTGGTCAGAGGCTATATATGGATATGTGTGTATGTGTGCATGTATATGAATATATTCCATACACATATACAGATACATATATATGTGTATATATGTATATGTATGTGTATATGAATATATTCCATACATATACACACATACATATATATATGTGTATAAACACATACACACACATACATATTGCTCTGTAAAGGCCCCAGTGTTGTTTGGGTTCACTGTGTGTTGGAGAATTCTTTAGTGTGTGGCTACAAGCCCTGTTAAATTCATAATGTAATCTTATTTTATATCCTCTGCCCACAGATAATCAGCTTGTGGATAGTGAATTAACTGATAGATTCTCAAACATTTATTAGCTCCTCCCACATGCTAAGTGGAGTCCTTGCGTAGTGCAAATGGTTAAAGCGCTCAGCTACAAATCAAAATGCTGAGGTTTGAGTCCACACAGAGATGCCTTGGAAGAAAGGCCCTGCTATCTATTCCTGAAAAATCAGCCATTGAAAATTTTATGGAGCACATTTCTGTACATGAGATCATCACGAGTCAGAATTGACTCAATAGCAACAGCATTTTTTCTACATGGTGGCACAGTGGTTAAAGCAATCAACTGTTAACCAAAAGGTCAGCAGTTTGAAACCACCAGCGGCTCCCTGGGAGAAAGATATAACGTCTGTTTTCATAGAGATTTACAGCCTTGGAAACCCTATGGGGTCGCTGTGAGTCAGAATCAACTCAACAGCAGTGGGTTTTGAGTTTATATGCTAGGCACTATTCTGAGTACTGAAGAGACATCAGTGAATATAACAGGTAAAGTAATTGACTTAAAACAGATGATATTCTAGTACTGATGGTAGACAATAAACAAACACATAGACATAAAGTATAATGCCCAGGAGTTTTAAGTGCCAATAAAGCATGAAAAGGGGATAGTAAAGTCAGGAAACAGTAATTTTATTTAAAAAATTTTTTTTTTATTGTACTTTAGATGAAGGTTTACAGAACAAATAGTTTCTCATTAAACAGTTAATACACATATTGTTTTATGACATTCGTTAACACCTCCACGACATGTCAACACTGTCTCTTCTTGCCCTTGGGTTCCCTATTACCAGCTTTCCTGTCCTCTCCTGCCTTCTAGTCCTTGTCTCTGGACTGCTGTGCCCCGTTAGTCTCGTTTTGTTTTATGGGGCTGTCTAATCTTTGGCTGAATGGTGAACCTTGGGAGTGACTTCATTACTGAGCTAAAAGGCTGTCTGGGGACCATACTCTCGGGGTTTCTCCAGTATCTGTCAGGCCAGTAAGTCTATTCTTCTTTTGTGAGTTAGAATTTTGTTCTACATTTTTCTCAGCTCTGTCCAGGACCCTCTATTGTGATCTCTGTCAGAGCAGTCAGTGGTGGTAGCCAGGCACCATCTAGTTGTACTGGATTCAGTCTGGTGGAGGCCATGGTAGTTGTCATCCGTTAGTCCTTTGGACTAATCTTTCCCTTTTGTCTTTGATTTTCTTCATTCTCCCTTGCTCCCAAAGGGGTGAGACCAGTGGAGTATCTGAGATGGCTGCTCGCAGGCTTTTGAGACCCCAGACGCTACTCAGCAAGGTAGAATGTAGAACATTTTCTTTATAAATTATGTTATGCCAATTGAGCTAGATGTTCCCCGAGACTATGTTCCCCACATCCCTCTGCCCAGCAATTCTGTCCCTCAGGGAGTTTGGATGTGTCTATGGAGCTTCCATGACCTTGCCTTGTATGAGTTGTGCTGGCTTCCCCTGTATTGTGTACTGTCTTACCCTTCACCATAGTTACCACTTATCTATTGTCTATTTAGTTTTCCCCCCACCCCTCCATTCCCTTGTAACCATCAAAGATTGTTTCTTTTTGTGTGTAAACCTAGGAAAAGGCAATTTTAAATGGGATGATCAGTGCAGATCCCTCTGAGGTGACAGCAACAGTGACCTGAGTCCAGAGGAAGGATATCATGTGACTTTATGAGGGTGGTGTGTTCAAGGCAGAGGGAATAAGGACAAAGGATCAAAGTGAGAAGTGTGCTTGCTTAAGGAATAGAAAGGAAACCAGTATGGCTGGAGTGGAGGGCACAAGGTAGAGGATGGTAGGAAAAAATGTGGTTGGAGAAGTAACCAGAGAGCAGATTACATAGGGTCTCATATGAAGTACTTCATTGAGAGAGGTCATAGTCTGACCTCTGAGATGACTGCATAGATTTCTAAGTAACTCTGTTCATAACATTTTAAGTAGGACATTGAAAATCAGATTTGAGAGGAAGGTAACCACGATGGAGAGAGGCCCTGAAGTCCTGTTATATGAGAGACAATCGAATGAGCTCAGGATATTAAGCCAGAGCCCTTGGAAGATGGGCATGGTGGCCGTCTTCAAATACTTGAAAGGATGTTGTATAGAACACGGACCATGCTGCATCTGAAGGAAGAACTAGAAATGATGAGTGACTGTTACTGGATTCAAGATCAGCATTCAAAAGGTCTGGAATTACTTACCAGCCCTATCTAATTACAGAATATGACTTCCAAAAATGTATTATCACCAGATGTGTTCCAGTAGAGGCTGGACATCCATTGTTTAGGATGTCTTCCCAGAATAAGAAGATCCTTAGATGACCCTACAGATCCTTTCTAGATTGTTCCAAAAGAAACCTCTTGAACAAAAGAAGAATATATGAGAACAGAAATAATGGGTGCTGGTAGAACAAACTGTTTCATTCTAAATTAATCATCTTATTTTTCTTGATTTAATTGTTTTAAAGTTATTTTCCTTTGAGAACCATATACCTGATTAAAACAAACAAAAAACAAACCCACCGCGATAGAGTCGTTTCCTACGGCCCCATCGGGTTTCCAAGGCTGTAAATCTTTATGGAAGCAGCTGGTGGGTTCGAACTGCCAATCTTTCAGTTAGCAGCCAAGTGCTTTAACCACTGTGTCAGCAGGGCTCCTACATATCTAATAGTGGTTTATATGCAAAATATATAAAGAACTCCTACAACTCGACCACAAAAAGAAAAATCTCAATTTAAAAAATGGGCAAAAGACTTAAATAGACATTTCTCCAAAGAAGATATATAAATGGCCAATAAGCACATGAAAAGATGTTCAACATCATTAAGGAAATGTAAATGAAAACCACAATGAGATACCGACACACCCTGTAGGTTATCTTTTATCAGAAAAATGGAAAATAACAAGTGTTGGCAAGCATGTGGAGAAATTGGGCCCTCATCCATTCCTATTGGGAATGTAAAATGTGCCGCTGCTGTGGAAAACAGTTTGGCAGTTCCTCAAAAAGTTAAACATAGAGTTATCATAAAAAAGCCCATTGCCATTGAGTTGATTCCGACTCATAGATGTCCCAACAATGCAACTGCTGGGCATATACCTAAAAGAATTGAAAGCAGGGACTCAAATACATACTTACACACCAATGTTCATACAGCATTACTCACAGTAGCCAAAAAGATGAATGGATAAACAAACTGTGGTATATTCATACAATGGAATTTTATTCAGCCATAAAGAGAAATAAAGTTCTGATATATGCTAGACATGAATGAACCTTGAAAAAATTATGCTGAGAAAATGAGCCAAAAAAGGACAAATATTGTATGATCTCCTTTATATAAAATATCTAGAATATGCAAATGCATAGATAACAAAGTAGATTAGTGGTCACCATGACTGAAGGGAGGAGGGACTAGGAAGGTATTATTTAAGGTGTACTGAGTTTACGCTTGAGCTTATGAAAAACTTTTGGAAATAAATAGCCGTGATGGTTGTACGACATGGTAGATATAATTAATATCACTGAATTGTACATTTAAAAATGCTTAAAATGGCATGTTTGGGGTACATATATTTCACCACAGTAACATTTAAAATAAAAGTCATTTTCCTTTTCAGCAAATTGTTGCTACCTCTTTGGTAAGAAAATCATGAGTCATTTTGAGAAACATGAAAATTCAATAAAGCCATAATTTTTCTACAAATACTTTAACACATTTGGCAGAAGCCTCCTTGAGGGTTATATCCTCAAGGATATTTTTGGTGTACAGTCTGTCTCCTAGGAAAATCCCATTAATAAAATCATCCTTTGAAAAATATTTCTTTGATCACTGAAATAGCAGCCAACCACAACTCCTTCCTTCTTATCATGAAAACCCCAGGGGAAGGGCGGGGAGGCAGTGGGCTAAAAATGGTCCTTCCAAATCCTGGTGGACAGGTGAAACAATTCCTCACTATTAATTTCTACAATGCATCAGATTTTCTTTCTTAATGGAACTTGATCTTGAGACAGCGATAACACCAGGGAATGGAGTCCACAAGGAAGCCATAGCTTAAGAAATCTTTCTTTAACAGGGTCTTCAAAAGGATCTTCTTTTTATTACCCCACCGCTTCTTAACAGGAAAAGAAATACTTATACATAAAAGTTCATTATGAAGAAGTGTCCTTTAAAGTATTTTAAAGGAGAGAAAGTATTTACCTAATATTTTCGAGGAAGGGAAAAAGGAAGGAAGAAAAGATAAGAAAGAGGCAGGGAAGCGGGTAACAGGGAAGACGGATTAATGTGTACCTTACAATTACCATAAAATAATTCCTTGGCTGTATTCTGCCTAAAATATACTTGAGCTAACTTTTTTCCCAAGACAAGTTTCTATACTTCTATGTGGCCAAAGAGGAGCAACAAAAATACTGAAAGGGACGGATAAATAGAACAAATGCAGAAAATTTTAGGAAATGAGACTCTCTAGAAAAGAAAGCAAAAAAGGAAATTAATTACTATTTGAGGAGATGAAGTGTTTTCTTGAGATAAGGCTTTCAGAAAAAGGCCGTGTTGTACATGTGGATAACAGAAAGAAAAGCCATAGATAAAAATGAAAGTAGGCAAAACAAGGAAGAATTTCCCGACCATTAGGGATAAAAAAAATCAATGTAAAACTGAAACTAATTAATGAAGGAGCCCTAGAGGTCTCTAACCCTGCAAAATTTCCAACCTCCCAACCCCATCACTTGTCATCATATAAACCCATTGTATTTTCTTCATGGTTATTATTAGTTTCTGTCTGTCTCCCCTCACTAGAAGGTAAGCTTGATAAGGGCAGAAACATTGTCTTACTCATTGCTAAAACCCCAGAACATTTCATGGCACAAAGTAAATTTTCATTTAATATTGTTGAATCAATAAATTGGCCTTTAAGGAGGCCTGTTCCTAAAAATAAGGACATAGATCTGATTATCTTCCATTGCACACTGTCAGTCAGTCCCTACCATACTCCTGCTTACAATGCTTGAATCAATTCCAATTGTCTTAGCATAAAATCAAACTTCTTAAAATGGCCCCAAAGGCCCTCCATTATCTGGCCCTTGCCAACTTCTCCCACTTCACCTGGAATCATATTCCCCTTTGCTCACTATATTTTACTCATGGGGCTTTCTTTTGTTCTGCCAGCAGGTAAGCACCATTGTCACTTTGGGACCTTTGCCTTTGCTCAATTCTTTTCCCCGAGATCTTTACATGGCTGGCTCTTTCTTATCAATCAAGTTCCATGCCAAAGGTAACCTCCTCAGAGGTCTTCCCTGACACAAAACCAAAGTAGCAGCTCCTCCGCTATCCCATAGTCACTCTCTACCCCATAGCTAGTATTATTTTCTCCCTAGCACTTACCACATCTTTTTTTTTTAATCTCCTCCCACTGGAATACAAGTCGATGAAAATAGGTCTCTGTCTTGCTCACAATCATAGACCCAATTACCCAGACAATACCAGGCACAGAGTAGATACTCAATTTTTTTAACAAATGTATACATCTTTAAGAAAACCTTTTCCTAAAGGCAGTGATTTTCCAATATCCCTTTAAGCTAACACTATGGGAAATCCTGGTGGTGTAGTGGTTAAGAGTTCAGCTGCTAACCAAAAGGTCGGCAGTTAGAATCCACCAGGCGATCCTTGGAGACCCTATGGGGTCACTATAAATCGGAATCGACTGGACGGCAACGGGTTGGTTGATTTGTTTTGGTTATGGTGATCACTACCATATTTTCACTAGTGCTATTTCGATTCCTATTAATCCTGGGGCACATAAAACAATGCTTATTTTCAGAATCTCTGTCATATGTATATCTTCATTTGCTCCATTTTCAAATTGAAAGAGTGATACTGACTTATCTCTACTTAGTATGTTATTAGAGGGATTAATTAAGGTACACAAACACATGTAAAACTTATCCAAGGAAGGTAATACCATAAATCCAAAGCAGTGATATCACTATTATTAGTTTGTGAATCCTCTAGCAGAAGTATCTAACAATATTTTCTTTTCCCAATAGAGTTCCAAAAGTGGACGATTCAAAAGGCAAAGGAGTGGCATTGCTTTTTGGATGTGACTCTTTGCGGGTAGCAATCTCTCTAGCGGTGTGGCAGTGGAAGAATCAAATTCAACAGCAACAACATGCTCAACTCGGTAGTTCACATGGGTAATTTTCAGAGGAGCTAGATAAATAAACTCCGAAAATCCTTTTCTTTCTTTTTCTCTGCTGTAAATGCAATGTATTGATTCAGGCCTCACTATTTCATGGAATTCACATGCTTCAGTAATGCAGAGGATTTATTTTCATTCCTTCATCTCAAGAAGCTGAGGCTGCTCTTAACCCTCAGAGGGAACAGCTCCTTTTTTCCTCCTCCTCCTTCTCTTCTGCACCCAGTACCCTTGGATAATGGAGTTAACAGGATGACTATTTTATAACACACTCTATTTCCATTTATGTTAATTTTTTTCATTTCTCTAAGGCCGACAGGCAAACAATTCTGGCAGTAGAGAGGATGATGTAGGGTGAGTGGAGGGGGGTTAATCCAATTGTTTATCTCATAACAGGAAGTAGTTGATGTTGAAAACTGAAAACAGCTACGAGTTTCTTAAGAATCCTAGATAGTTCAGGATTTTTCTTGCCCTGAAGAGATTCCTCATGCAGTACATCATGAGGAAATTCGTCTTTGTGGATTAATTTTAGATGCTTTAGAAAATTTCCTTTTGAAAAGTGAGCCCGTTGGTTCAAACAGAAAGACTTATAGACTAGCCAGTATTTTAGTTCTGTCTTTGCTCTTGGCTGGACTATCCAAGTGTCCAAGTCAGTTGTCTTCACATCAATTTCAACTCATAGCAACCCTATAGAACAGAGTAGAATTACCGCATAGGGTTTCCAAGGAGTGGCTGGTGGATTCGAACTGCTGACCTTGTCTGGTTAATTTCCTCAGTCTCTCTTTGATGTTTCTCCTTTGCCAATTTCCTCTCCTCCCAAAAGATGCAGTACAAGGATCACCTTCTCTGGAAAACTTTTTCATCCAGTCAGCCCTCTGGCTAACATTTAGTAAGCACCTACTATTCCTTCAGTAAATACTTATTCAGATCTACTAAAATCTAGGTGCCGGGACATAGCAAAGAACAAACAAATGTTAGACTTTCCAACCCTCCAAACCCATATGAGTTTGTGTCTTTTAATCCTTCTTCTAGCATATAATAGGAGCTCAATGACTGTTGCAGAGTGAAGAAGTTGAACAAATCAATTTCATAATTTCATCATTGGTAAAATGAGGAAGTCAAAGGATGTGAACTTGGAGGGTCTCTACTGCTCTGAGGTCATAAGTTTACAATCAGTTTTCCATTATCCACCTTAGCTGTCCCAAAAGATAACTTTGACTAGCTGACAAGCCCAGGCTGTAATGAACTGACTATCACCAAGCCGTCTGTGAACTCTTTGAAGTGGAAATTATGCACACAGAAGCCAGCTGATCCTAGCAAGTCACAGCTGCTGCGTTTCGCCTCACCTGCTCCTTTCTCTCCCCACTGGGAGAGTTGCCACAAGCACTAAACTTCACTGGAAGGTGCAGTGCAGGGACTCAACTTTCAGGGCCAGCCTGCTGACACTAATCAATGAAACTAGTCAAAGTCAAGGGCATTCCTGCACACCTACCATGATCTACCGAAAAATAAGATGAAGAAGTAAAATGGTAAGACATTGGTTACGGGGCACTAAAATAACTGGACAAAAGAAAACAGAAAAATCAGTAAATGAGGCTTTGTGCAGGACCCCAAATTAGTATCCTTTCTCTCAGCTGATGTTGGGAACAAAATCTAAAATTTACTTTCTGTGAATGAAATGAAAAATAATTAGGGTTTAAGCATGTTCCTTCAGTCGCTATAAACATGCTGAGTCTCTTCCCCAGTTGCCAACAATATACTGCCCGTGTTGTGTAGCAGCAACTCTATTTTCTCTGAATAATCAAGGTTATAGCAACACTGTCCACCCCCCACCCCCAAAACGGGCCTAGCGGCAGGAGGAGCCTGAAATAGCCAGGTGACAGATTCAGCATCCAGTTCAGTGAAACCATTATCATTATGATCCCTGATGGTAATATTTCACCTTTTAGTGTTTCTGAAAAATCATATTCACAAACTCCTCATGGACATTATTAAAGAATTGTAGATAAGTTTGGTGTCTCCAAATTAAGGCAAATTTTACTCTATTTCCTAAGACTCTGCTAGTAGTGTTAGCTTACAAGGTGGCAAAGAAGACTAGACAAACTAAGTTAACACAGAGCAAAATGTTTGGGCCATCGTAAGTGCTCTGCAAGTATTGGTTATTTTTATTAGCGTTAGTATTATTGCTTCTGCCTTTGTCTTTGTTCTTTGACATTATATAAAGAATGTTTAAAGTGGTGGAACAAATAATGGAGTATCTAGAATTCCCTGTATTGCTCATTGCAATCCCCTTGACTACATGCCTTCTATGGCCCCAACCCTGACCCCGATTATAGTCATCTAGCATGAAGAAAAGATGGGAGAGAAAATGAAACAGAATTATAGCAAATGGACTCGTAGTACATGGGCTGAAAAACATGTATCCTGGATTTAGAAGAGGAGGTCAGTTTTCCTTAAAATTGCATCCAACTACAGTACTATTTAACAGGTCATTTCAAGCTTTGCTTTGGCTGAAGATTTCTGTATTCCCATCGTCAATATTCACAGTCTCCATCAATATGATTTGCTTTGATATTCCTCTAAGATTTCCTATTAGTCCAGGGATATCCTTTCAGCATTTCATTTGGACAGCTGTGTATTTCCCTCAGGATTTTCTGAGTTGAGAATGGAAGCCCAGGCCAAGAACCTATTATAGAAAGAGCCATTCCTCTTTGCTAGTTTCTCAAGTGTGGGGAGTGTCTTTAAAAGAGCTTTGCTATTTATTCAAAACCATGGGGGTATTTAAAAGGTGATTTTACTAACAAGAAAAATTTTGAAATTTGTAACACATGAAGACATTAATTCAATACTGATCATACTGTTGATTATTTTTAGAATAGAACAGACCTTGCCACATTGGTCAATTATCAGAGTTGTTGGGTTAATCTAAGCATTTCTTCCACATCAGCTCATTTTCTTATGCTGCTTGATCCTATAGCAAGGTCACCATACCCTAAATCTATCTCTGGGATAGCATATGGATCCAGCAACCCATTACCCCGGAGCCCCATATACCTATTAATAAAGAGCTAGAACCATCTAAGCCAGCATACCATATGGTGCCTAATTGACCCAATAAATATATTACCGTAAATATTCATAATAAGTAGGCCTACAAATGATGCTGGTTTCTAGAATTAAAAAAATAAAAATCTTTGAAAATAAACCCCTTTTAATATCAGGCTCCTTGCTTTGGATTTTTTTTTTTTTTTAATGATTGAAATAATAGCAAATATTTATTAAGAATCTTTTATGTGTTGGTCATTGAGTTAAGGTCTGGGGTTACAGAGGTTTATAAAATCTGGACGCCACTGCTTTAAAATGATCTAGGTGCTCTTCAAAGCATCAGGAAATAAATTGCAAACATATAAATTGCAAATGAGTTGTAGTAAGTGCGCTGAGGTAGGGAGAGAATAATCATTTCATTTTTATCAATAATATAAGTAAATAAATAACTACCAACTAAACAGCAAATATTACTTGCCAAGCACACCTTTTCATGCATCTTGTCATCAACTTTTCAAACAATATCAATAAGACTATTAGGTAGATGTTAAACTAGTAAACCAGTTGCCTTCAAGTCCATTTTGACTCATGGTGACCCCCGTCTGTGAGAGTAGCCCTGTGCTCCATAGGGTTTTCAATGGCTGATTTTTTGGAAGCAGATCACCAAGCCTTTCTTCTGCAGCACTGCTCAGTGTACTCAAACTGAAACCTTTCAGTTAGCAGCCAAGTGTATAAATGGTTTGCATACCCAGGGACTCCAGGTTGATATTAGAATCTCTACTTTAAAGATGAAACTGAGGCATACAGGGCAACTGACTTTCACAAAGTCATACAGCTAAAAAGGGGCCAAACTAGAATTCAATTCAATTTCTGCCTAAATTTTAAGCTTTGGCTCTTAATCGTTACACCAAACTGCTTGTTTTTATTGATTTTTTTCTTGCATCCAGAATGTAAGCTTCAAAAAAGGGCAGAGGCTAAAACCATCACTTCTTTCCCAATGACCCTTACTCCTCTGCTAGGCTGGCGCCTAAATAATATTTATTGAAAGGTCTGTTTTCAGCAGTAAATGCACAGCTCATTTCTCTAAGGAACAGTGAACTTTCCCCCTGCTTTATACTTGTTTTGTGCAATTTATGCTGCTCTACTTTCTCATCTTATAAAAACAGCATATATCATTCCTGAACCAGGGTAAGGACTTGCAGAGAACCACATGGGCTTGAAAAGCTAAATCTGTGGTGTTTATATATTGATTCCTGAGTTATACTCTGTTTGCACATATGTAGTTAAGACAGGTTGTGCATATATTTTAAGAGAAGTGAGATAAACTATTAAATAAAACGACAGCATAGAAATGACCATAATTTTAAAATTTTGACATACGTGGACAGAATGAGGAAACAATGCCCTAAGAAACAAAGTTAAATTAGAAAGGATCTTTTAACTTCTGTACTGAATCTTTCTTTCTTTCTTTAAATAAAACATATAAATGATGCCTGACTGGTAGGGCCTCCAGAGACCATAGGTAGAAAGTCAAATATAGTTTTTGCTTTTGATTTTCTAAAACAATTATTTAATTCAATGGAAACAAAAAATGGTTTCATCTCTGGTCCTGTATCAGTATTGTTTGCATGGAATCAGATCTGTAATCATATGGCATTGGGCTTGGTCATTTGGAAGTGAATTGCACTATTTTCTGTTTTTAATGCCCAGGGTTACTAAGTTCATATGTATTTTAAAAAACCAAACTCACTGCCATCGA
>NW_004443946.1:32412431-32414131 GCF_000243295.1 Trichechus manatus latirostris | reverse complement strand
TTTTCTTACAGATTCTGATTCTCTCTACACATACACAGATGGCACAAGAAAAATATTTTCCAGAAATGCTTTTTCAGGTACTCTTGGCTCAAATTCCAGTTTTCATTTCACATTCCATTGGGATTTAATTAGAAATATTTTTTAAATAACTTTTGAGGTAAACACTAGAAGATACTGGCAGAAAAGATCCTACTCTCACATGCCACCTTTTTACCCAGCGGTTGTTTATGAAACCCCTAGAAACAGCAACAGATGTTATAAAGTGCTTACTTGAAGCAATCTCGTCAATACTATTCATAGGGAGACAAACATCAGTGACAGAAAATCCATATATTAATAAAGAGAACTTTTTTTAGTAGTGATTTCTTTAACTGAAACCACCTCTGAAGCCTTCTTTATCAAGCACAATTCAGCAGGTAAGGCACATTTTTCGTTTTCCTTACCTTAACCAGAGTAGCTTTCACAAACCCAGACCAAGTGTTTATCATTAATGAACTAAAAGAATGGGTGGACGGACAGACAGACAGACAGGCAATATCTTAGGTTGGTTTCCAAGGAATAAGCAGACCCAGAGACAAGATCATTTGCAGATGATTTAGTAAGGAAGCACCTCCAGAAAAACCAGCCAAGCAAGCTTACTGGTCTTATTAACACAGGAAAGAAAAGAAGCCAAACAAGGGTGCAGCCCCAGGCAATGTTCCACGGCGAGTAGTTCTAGCCTGATCCCACCGAGGAATTCTGGAGTGTATGTTGCATGGCAGAGTTTCTTCAATTAGAGGCAAGGGAGCAATAGCCTGAGAACAGTTTTTCTAAAACCTATTGCAAGAGAAAGCCTGTGCCATTTTCATGATTGTTGGTTTGCTCAAGTCCCTTGTTGCGGCCACTGTGTATTTTGAGTGTCTTCCAACCTAGGAGGCTCATCTTCCAACACTCTATCAGCCAATATTCTGTTGTGATCCATAGGGTTTTATTGACTAATTTTTGAAAGTAGATACCCAGGCCTTTTTTCCTAATCTGTTTTAGTCCAGAAGGTCTGCTGAAACTTGTCCACCATGTGTGACCTTACTGGTATTTGAATTACCAGTGCCGTAGCTTCCAGCACCATAGCAACACGCAAGCGACCACAGTATGACAAACTGACAGGTGGGTGGTGGGGAAAGAAACTTAGACCATATAAATCCAAGATTTTATTTACATATAAAGACAGCATGATTCAGAGAAGTCAAATGACTTCCGCAGGATCACATAGATTGTACGGGGCAAGCCTAGGTTGAGGACCCAGTTCTCTAGACTTCCAATTTAGGAGACTTCACATTTCTTTTTGCTGCCACCAGAAGCTACACATGCACAAGTCCCTCCTGAAATCTACAGAGATAATTCTACTTCTAGATTGTGTAGTTTAGCAGCCACTCCAGGTTTAGGAGCATAGTTCTGCTCTCTGAAGTGTGCCTTATGTTATGCTTCCTTCAGCAATTGCTTTTTTTTTAATCATCCTAAAGAACATCGGGGTCATAACACCATAATGTACCCTGACATGACCAGATTAGTTACCTGAGAAGACACTGCAGTAAAGACAATGCAAATTCCATTTCTAAGACTGTATAGGTCTTTAAGCTATGGGTTTAATAGGTTCTCAGATGAAGCTTTGTTTTAGAAAATACAATTCCAAATTACCCTGTGTATCTTCAATACCTGGAAAA
>NW_004443946.1:32404626-32412331 GCF_000243295.1 Trichechus manatus latirostris | reverse complement strand
GCAAGAAAGGCAAAGGGCCAGGAGTAGAGATGAAGGTGGAGGTGGGGCAGAGAGCCAAGAGATAAAACCAAAATAGGTAGGCTAGAGAGAGACTGTGAAGGGCTTTTTATATCATACTAATTAACATGGAGAGGGCAGTGGTAGTTCAGAGGTAGAATTCTTGCATCCCATGAGGGAAAACGGGGTTTGATTCCCGGCCAACCCACCTCAAGTGCAGCCACCACTTGTCTATCAGTGAAGGCTTGCATGCTGCTATGATGCTGAATAGCTTTCAGCGGAGCTTCCAAACTAATGCAGACTAGGAAGAAAGGCCTGGTGATCTATTTCTGAAAATCAGGTAATGGAATCCCTATGGATCTCAACAGTCAGATCCTGTTATGCATGGCGTCACTATGAGTCAGGGGCCAGCTCCAGCTAACAAGAAATAACATGAAGTATTTTTTTTTAATGGAGATGAGAAACACTGAATGATTTTATACAGGGTGGAGACACAGTCAGGGGTGAATTTAGAAAGGTCAGTTTGGTACCTGTGCATAACATGAACAAGAGGGATCCAGGAGAGAGGCAAAGGTGATTAGTTAAAGGTATTGCAATAAAGTCTGGGAGAGAGGTAACATAGACCAGGCTAAGACAGTTTCAGGTTGAATGGAAAGGAGAAAATAAATTTTAGAAGTGCTTAGTTGGTGGATAGAAAGGACTTGATCCAACTAGTAATTAATAACAATGATTATGGTGGTAATTGTTGTGGAAAAGGTGCTTTCTAATGGAAATTGCCTGTCTTTCAATTGTCTTTTCTGTAGGATGCTGCTTGTCCAATAAGAACAGACAGCATGTGTAACTTTTCCTGCAAGATCAACATCACGTTTACATCTAATGTACTTGAAAAGATCTTGGCTTATCAGGATGTGGGGTTTGGGAGAAGAGGGAAAGGAGGAGGAGGACGACATAATTCCTGAAACAGAAACAAGCCAGTGGCATGCAGCTGGGTGAAGAGTCTGAAATAGTTACAAACAGTTTAGGAATAGTTATAATTAGAAAACATATCCATGGACCTCCACACAGTAATGCTGTAACTGTACTGCATCTTTCAATATGTCACTGTGGATAGCTAAAGTTAGGCTTAGATGCATTCAAAGACCAAAAAGGAAAAGTGTATTTTGCAAATACAGAAAAAAAAAAAAAAAAAAGGCACCAAAGAAAGAAAGAAGTACTTTTTATCAGTTTTAGAACAGAGTCACAGAAATGGCCTTTATGATACAGGCGTTTTCACGCACGTATGTGTTTACAATCTTAAAGCCTTGACCTGGATGCAGGTACCCTTTGGAGCAGTGGCCCCCAGTGGAAAAGGGGCCATTCTCTGCGCAATCTCACAGGTCACTTCAGACACAAGGAAGCAGTGGTCAGAGGTCATTCTGAACAAAGCACAGTGCAATGGGGACAAAATCCATGGCCTATTGCTTCTTTCAAGGACACTCTGTCTCCCTTTTTTATAGAGTAATTAAATATATTTATCTCTTATCATTCTTCGCCAATCAACAATTAAGGGAAAAGAAAGACGTACGCATTGCCAGGGCCAGTATAAAGACAATGGATTCTTTATTCGTAGGCTGAGAGTTTATTTAGAAATAGCTTTGACTCTTTGACAGTGAAAATGTGTTCTACAACACCTCTCACGTCGCAATCCACTAAAACCCACTGCCATCAAGTTGGTTCTGACTCATAGTGACCCTGTAGTACAGAGTAGAACTGCCCCATAGGATTTTCAATGAGCGGCTGGTGGATTTGAACTTCCATCCTTTTGGTTAGCAGCCAACATCTTAACCACTGTGCCACCAGGGCTCCCCCAATCCACTAGTCACAAGAAAAGTTTTTTCCCTTCGTAGCAACCTCTGGTTGCAGAAAACTTTCTTTACTTATCACAAGCCTCAGTTAAAGCAATTGCTTCTTTTGGAGCAAGCTTCCTCCTCCCTTCCTTCTGCCTGACTTTGATTCACCTGTCGATTGACATTCTTGCTTCGTTACTTGCTGACAGCTCAGAATACAACCCTGGTCCCTCAGCAAATTACTTCTAATCATTCCCTTCCTTAACATTATCACTTCAGCAGACTGTCAGGGACATTCAGCAGACTGAGGAAGATCACAAGCCTGCGGTGGCTCTGGGCTCCATAATTTTTGGCCTTGAATTAGACAGAACAGTTGTAGGGGATGTGCCACTGGATTCTCCCTTCAAGAATGAGATACCGTGTTTTTCACAAATAACACGCCCATGTAAATAACACACGGAAATGATGAAATTAAGTAAAACAGTTCTGACACAGAGCACCCATGCATATACCATGCGTGTCTTGTGACATTTCCCGAAGTGAATTTCTGCCTCATTCACCAGTTCTCCCATATTACAGATAAATCATATCATTCTGCTCATTTTCTTTCATTGTGTTCATTTTCTTTAATCTCCTGCTTATGTGTATAAAAATAGTCCAAAAATGTTACTTTTGATCATAAGTGTATAATAAAGTATAGGCCATGGCCAAGAAGTCATGGATCGAGTTTAGTAGTCCCCCTGTAATTGGAAAATAAACAATTGAAACTGCATTTGTTTCTATTAATTTGACAGTTATAGTACATTAGGTCAACAGGTGAATGTGAAAACCTTATCCGAGCATCTTAAGTGAAACTACTAGGTTATGTTAGTTCTGCTTATTTCCTAGTTTAATTATGTTTTCTTAGTGTCAATGTCTTTGATCAATGACATTAAGTAACCTTAGTCACAGGTTTGTGAGCATAGGCTTATAAAAGGACCCTTGCTTCTTGTACACCTCACATTTGAATTTTGCAGTCTCTGCTAGAATCAGTCCGTTATCAACTATATTGTGTAAAAAAAATTGGCACAGCATGCTTACGAAAATAACACACAGACAGTTGTGCAGTTGGAAAAAAAATACAACTTGTGTATTATTTGTGTAAAGATGCAGTACTCATCCGCCACCCCCAGCCACGAGGAATGTTGGCTGCTGAGAGATCACAACTCAGTCCCTCCAGGGAACTGCCTTGGTCAAAGGGGATGGCCTCACCCAGTGACCGAATAGTTGGATTGGATGGGGGTACAAACACTCAGCTCCCTGTACTCAATTTCAGACCTCTCAGAAGGGCCGCTCTAACTCTAGGGCTCACTACTGGATCAGCTGAGGCAACTGCAACTGCCTGTCAGTCCAACTTCCTCCAAGCTCAAGCCTGTCTCCCTCACTCTCATTCAGGATTTGTTTCCTAGAGCACTCCCCCATAAATCTCCTTCACACAGTCTCCATCTCAGAGTCTGTTTCCAGGGAACTCAACCTAAGGCAACAATGGAAAGCCCTGTTTTTCTTCTTGCTTTGTGATTTATTTGCATACTGTTTCTGGTGGAGAGATTACACTATTATACCTGCATCACTGACATGAGTTTTTATTTGTTAGATGGAGTGTTCATTTTAAAATGCCTAACAGGGTCTCCGGCCATGGGCCTTTTGCTTGTTTGACCCACTCTTGGAGGTCTAGTCATTATTCACCAGATGACAGGTGCTCATTAAGAGATGGAAAACATGGGGCCAGTTGTAAGGGGATTTGCATTTTTATTAAATTTCCTTGACTCTAGCTTGATTTTTTTTTATAGAATTGCTCTCATTTTTCCAAATTGTGCACCTGTGCTCATGGTGCCACTGGGCTGAATCCCATTCTTTATTTTCTAATCAAGAGCTAAGTGGGGCACATGTGGATTGGATACCCAATGCCAGAAAATTCAAAGTGCCACTTGTTTTGTTTCAGAGAGTTTTGTTGCTTCTAGATATGACTGTCTACAATGGAGTCTTGCTTGATTAGGGCTACATGGTATAGATGGGCCTATAGAGATACTTGGGGTTCCTAGGTAGCACAAATAGCTAAGCACTAGGCAGCTAACAAAAAGGCTGATGGCCAAAGTCTACCCAGAGGCATCTTGAAAGAAAAGCCTGCCTATCTACTTCTGAAAAACCAGCCATTGAAAACCTCTTGGACCACAGTTTTCCTTTGACACACATGGGGTCGCCATGAGTCAGAGCCGACCTGAGAGCAGCTAACAACAACAACAACAGTGATACTTATTATGCATACGTTTTAATTGGAGAGGGTTTAAAATGCAGTTTCCGAGGCCCCCTTCCTCAGTTATCCTATTTTAGTAAGTATGGGGCAAGAACAAGACGTCGGAAATTTCCTCAAACACTCTGGTGATTCTGGTGACAGACGTCCAACCACTGTGTTTGGAAAAATTGGACCCTACGTTCTTTGCTTTTTCTACGAAAGAACCATCCCAAATGTGAGTTACGCATCCAGTTAAAGGCTTCAAAATAGATAGGGACTGTGCTGCATTGGGGAGCCCTGGTGGCGCAGTGGTTAAGTGCTACGGCTGCTAACCAAAAAGTCAGAAGTTTAAATCCACCAGCTGCTCCCTGGAAATGCTATGGGGCAGTTCTACTCTGTCCTATAGAGTCGTTATGAGTCAGAATCGACTTGACGGCAACGGGTTTGGTTTGGTGCCACATCGAATGAAGTTTCTACTAGGCCCACATAGACCTGATATAATGAATGAAAAACGGGAAGCCGTCCAAATGGGCCAGCGCCATTCTGTACAAAATGGTGTCATGTATTAAAAAACTTATTGCACTAGTCTCTTCATATCACTCTCTTAATTCATAGTACCATAATTTAGCATATATTACATGCCGTGAATATAGAAAGTAGGTTTTTAAAATGATGAGAATTTTTGTTTTGTTTTGTTTTTAATCTGGAAGATAAATAAAAGAGAACTTGTATCCCACTACTTTTTTTTTTTTTTTTTAAACTAGTGTGAGCCTGAAGAGATAAAATGACCTACCCAAATGCTCAGGTAGAAAGAATGATAGCAGTCAGAGAAATGAAGAGTGACAAAACACTTCACAACAAAGTCTTTAAACACCCACTTAAGTTTCCAAACTCGAGTGCCGTGGTCTGAGAGAAATGTAGTTGTCCTTGTGACGGATGCCCCGTCTGCAAACAACCAGGATGTCCCACCAGTCCTTACCGCTCCTTTTAGGATTCTCCAGCACCCCGATAGCCAATTCCTTTACAGAAAAAACAAAAACATGAATTCTCCTTCGAAGGAAAATTGGAAATTCCTCAAAATGTTTCAATTACCGAACCGCTGGCATTCCAAAGAGTACCAGCATTTCTTCCTGTTGACTTTCTTTCATCTGAATTATGAAGGGTAAGAGGTTCAGCTTCTTTCATTTATTACACTGTAAATGTGGAAGGTAGTACTGCATTGTGAACATTACATTATTAGGTGCTCGGGGAAAACCAAAAGGTAACAATAAATCTATAACTCTAAGTTAAGATGAAAGTGAATAGCAAAAGAAGAATTATTCAGGTATCCATGAAATACATATTCTGACAGTCCCCTGGGCTTCAGTTCACCAGTTCACACATTTTTTTTTTTTTTTCAGTACTGATAGTTTGGCAATCCAGTCACCAGGATACATGCCTCTGCATCTCAGTAAAATGTGCCAAACACAAAGGATTGAGAAGCTCATTCGGTCAAGCAGACGGACATTCAAAACCATGACCAAAGGACTTCTTGATCTTTAAATCTGTATCCTTGAGGGAAAGGATCATAGCACAGAACTTTCAATCTCTTCACTAAAACCTTGCTCTGAGGTTAGAAAACAAAATCTTTCAACACGCTTTAGAATACCGAAAATATTAACCCAAACTATTAAAAAAAATGTGTGATTAGAAAGAGAGATGAGAGAGGGAAAATATTCTCTTTTCAGATTGGGGATCTTCTAAAGGTTTACACTCTAGTGCAATTTATGAAATCTATTTAATTAAAAATGATAACAGCAGAAAATGGGAACAAACACAGAAGCTTCTAGTCAATTGAAGACAGAATAAGAGCATTTTACATTCTGTGAGAGAGTCCTGGTGGCATAGTGGTTAACAGCTCAGCTGCTAACCAAATGACCGACAGTTCAAATCCACCAGCCGCTCCTTGGAAACCCTATGGGGCAGTTCTACTCTGTCCTATAGGGTCACTATGAATTGGAATCGACTAAACGGCAACTTTTTGTGTGTGTGTTTGAGAGAGGCATGGGGGCAGCACAGAGGGAGAGACTGGTTTCTCTTGGGGTTGGGATGGAGGGGCATCAGGAAGTCTTCGCAAAAGACAAGACGTTTGAGCCTAATGGATCAGTGGCAGTGGCTGGCTAAAGGTTGAGTAGGGAAGATTATTTTTAAAAAAGAAGATTCTGAGAAAGTTATGGAAATATGAAAATACATGACAATTACCTATATGGTGGTGAAAAATGGCCAAGATAAGTTAAAGTAACATCTTTAGAAATGGCAGGAGCTATCGGAAAAAATGAAGAAAAGTAGGTAGAGATCAAATATATGGTAAAAGGCCCCATTGCTCAGGGGATACTTAATCCTGCAATTACTGAGAACCATGCATAGTTTATTTACTTGGGAATATGCTCAGATCTAACTCATCAAAGATAACATTGGCTGTATGTAGAGGACAGATTGAAGTGGGGAGAAAAGAAGCAAGGATACCAATAAGAAGCTAATGCCAGGTAAAAGATGATGATGTCTTTGACTAGATGATCAAAGAGAAGTGAAGTGAAGGAATAAAATGGATATATTTCAGATATTGAGTCAATATAATTTAGTAATAGATTAGAGATCTATTGATAGAACCTAAAGCTGTATAGTTTTTTTATTTTTTTATTTTTTAGTACAGCTTATTTACTTTAAGCTTATAGACAACTATAACTTTCAGATGTTGTTTAGCATAAAGTCTGTTAAGTCACATCTCCTAAATTCAGCATTTGCAAAATTCATTTGTTTAACCCAGATATAAGGCTTTTCATTTATTTCTTTTATTTTGTTGTTTTGTTTCTTTTTATCTCTTTGTCCAGGCTGCCAATATCATTTTGAGTCTTACTCTATCACCTATTGTTACTTGAAAATTCTAAATGTGAGAATTTTAATTTGTATTAATTTTTACATGTCACTAATTACATGTAGAAGGATACTATAATACCACACAAATACTAACAGAGATATCTTAAAAGGCTTCCTGCTGGGTCAGCAAAGAGCCAACAATCAACATTCTCTCTATACTGTCTTTTAAATTTTTAATTGTAACAAAAACCATTTGTAGAATCATAAGAAAGAACTACGGGAAGTCACATAGGCCAAGCTTTGCTGAAAAGTAGTACCTAACAATTCTCGGATAAAAGGCTACAGAATATTGCAAATTCAAGGCAAAGGAAGGGCTAGAGCCAGGCATTCTCTTTTCAAACTTGCCACCCTTAGGTAGGTATTTACCATCTGCTACCTCAGTTCCAATGATTGTGAAGATGGCACAGGACTGGACAAAATATCATTCTGTTATACATAAGGTTGCTACAAGTCATCGATGACTCGAAGGCAACTAACATCACCACCACCACCTCAGTTTCTTCGTTTGCAAGACAGGAAGAATATAAGAAAATTGACTCTTCCGTAGCTAACAATTGAGAATGAAGACTCCAATCATCTGTTCAGTAATGTGCTCAGCCCTGCTTCTGAGAAAGCTGGAGGGAGTGAGTGGACCTGGGCTGTAATACCTCCAGATACCCTAGTGCAGATAGTTACATCTCTGCTGCCCAAAACA
>NW_004443946.1:32398727-32404526 GCF_000243295.1 Trichechus manatus latirostris | reverse complement strand
GGTGGGGGGCTTGATCATCTTTTGGAGTAGATGATACCTGCTTGAAGATTAATATTATTCTCAAAAATAACAATACTACTAAAAAGATCAAGTCTTATTTTCATGTAAATAATTATTATGAATAATAGAACAGCAGAGGAGAGCAAAGCTAATTAATAACAAGCAAAAAATATCTCTTTATATAATGTTTTCTCAAGCAATGCTTTTAAAAGACTCACAATATATTTTAAACATCATAACTCTCCTCCATGGAGACAGTTATGTGGTTCCTGGAGTACCTTTCCATTGCAATGAGCGGAGATTTCTCTGTCCAACCAATAGTACCAAATATGACTAACAAGAGTTATCTATGGAGCCCGGGTGGTGCAGTGGTTAAGAACTACGGCTGCTAAACAAAAGGTTGGCAGTTCGAATCCACCAGCTGCCCCTCGGAAACCCTATGGGGTAGTTCTACTCTGTCTTACGGGGTCACTATGAGTCAGAATCAACTAGACGGCAATGAGTTTTTTTATTTTTTTATACTAAAGACACACATAGCAATTTTTTTTTTTTAAGCAACCAGAACAAGTGAAGAAAGAGAAGGCTATTCGGGAAGATGTTTGACCTTTACGATTCATTAACCTCTCCTTTGTTTGCCACAGCCACAGGGCCAACCTTTCACCTTGGGTCTCCGCTGGTCACGTGGGAACCCCAGAAGCAACAATCCAATGTGCAACTAGGGTTTTGAACAAACAAACCTGCTAATTTTTCAGGCAAGCATAATCTCCAGCAAGGAGTGGGATGTGAACAGGAACAGAACAGAAACATCACCATCACCTCCACCCCCCATCACATTTGAGGTGCCTCAACACAGGCTCCCAAACAGCAAAATTCTCAACAGCAAGATAGGCCCTATTTTCAAGATACAAAGTTTCACAAATGCAGTCTTAAATGTCAACCCAGATATAGGAATGTGGAGTTTTTCTTTTCTGACTCCTGTACTATTTATACAGTTGAGGTCAATTCCACACAAAACCAGATTAGGGCTTATTTTTTTTGGTATTAGATGAAGAAGTTTGGAAACAAATTTTGGTGCATACTCATGAGTTTTTTAAATCTATGGTTAAACGACTGAAGTTATATAACAAAAAAGGTCCAAATCCTGGGCAGGAAAAATTCAATATTGAACTAAGCTCTTTTGTTTCTGACAAGAAGATAGCAATGCAGAAACAAACAAACAAACAAAAAATCTTACAGGAATGGAAATGCATTATGGCCTTAATTTTTAATTTCAAGATTCTAAAAACTCTTTATCTCTCCAAGGATACTGTGCACAAGAAAATTTTTCTTACATGGCCTTGAAGTCCCTTGGATTAAGAACTAGCTGTCCTTCTATGATAGGATGGTCAGTTCTTTCACTAGAAATAGGGCAAGTGGCTGCTGGTATTTTTTCAAGAAAAGATGATGGATCTGTGCTGGTCAGTCTGTAAGTCAGTGACTGGAAGCCCTTGTGAGCGGGTGAATGCATCTTCAAGGGCTTAGTATGTCCATCTGTGGTTGTTATAACTTGGGTCTTTGTAATGGCAACCTCACACCCTGGAATTTTGGGACAATACTGATTGAAAATATTCATTCTAATAATAACAGTTAATATGCATAGAATCTTACTATAACGCAGGCGCTGTGCTAGGTAATTTTTTTGTATCCTCACGCGGTTCCTATAAAGAATTCTTATTACTCATATTTTATAGATGAGGAAACTTATGCTTAAACAGGTTAAGTAATTTGTCCAAGATCACTCTGCAAAGATCTCAAATTCCAAGTCTCATTTCAGAGGCTGCTTGCTTAATCATAACTCTACACTCTTTGTCAAATAATGTGTCAGAGAACGAAGCCCTGCTGTTGAAAAGAAAATTTAGCTTACCTTACCTATAGAGAACAGTGGCATAAATGATTAGGCCTCGGGCTACTAACTGAAAGATTGGCAGTTCTAATCCACCAAGAGGCACCTCAGAAGAAAGGCCTGGCAATCTGCTTCTGAAAGATCACAGTCATTGAAAATCCTATGGACTACAGTTCTACTTTGAAACACACATGGTCCCCGTGGCAACTGGTTTTGTTTGTTTATTTTATCTACAGAGGGATCAAACCCATTTCCTTGGACCTGCACCATCCTCAAACCAATTTCTCAAAACAGTGCCTAGCATCTCAGCTATACCAATAGAACTCATCCATATTTGCCTAATTTTGAAGGTTAAAAAAAAAAAAAAAATTCTGTGACTTCATGTCACCTCTAACTAGGTTGCATCTGGTATTAAAAGATACTCACCAGAGGGAGTACATCTGGTGGGGGATCCTCATGCACAACCCTAATTTAATTTAATACCAGGAACATCTTCCTAGAGATCACTAAAAATGCACTTTTCTCATAAGATTTGTTTAATAGTCTAACCATCTATAAAAAGCAAAATTAATTGACAAAGAATAATGCTCTGCATTTAGAGTGTTCTCAAGAACACATCTGCCCACTCCAATTCCCCCACCCTTGCTACTTCCTACTGTACATCTTTCAATAACAGATCTGTTTCAAATTGAGAACTAAGAAGATTTTCAGATATTGAATATTAAGGAAACCCCGTCTTGTGATTTTAATTCTCGGTCTCACTTCTCATTTCCCACATTTTGCACGACTTAGAAAAGGAAAAGGGCACAATTCCAAATCTGGCCCTCAGGTTGATTTCATCTGTATATTTAAAGGGAAGAAAAATCTGAGATATCCAACTAAGTTTTAGAAGTAGCATTCTCTAACATTCTTGGCAACTTTACATTTTCTGTCAGGCTCCTGAAGGAACCTGATCAAATATTCAAAAAATGGGCTGATTATTTGAAATAAGACTTTAATCAGGTTAGATGTGGGAGGTAGAGGAGAGAGTGGAGACAAGAATACATGCTCGTTACCAGATGTTAAAGCAATGCCTGCTAGTCAGAGTCAAGCGCTCTTAGTACACTTTTAGAGTACACCTATCATAATACTTAGTACATTTTTAAGTATTTACGTATCCATCCAACCTACCAACATACACACAAACGCACACTGACACACCACACACACAGGCACAGAGCAGAGGAATCCTGAAGTGCTGAACTTTGTATTATTTTTCTTTCTAGCTCTGGCGTTCAACTCAGGGGCTGGCTGGTCCCTTGAAGGAACTCAGAAATTCCTTGGATCAATGAATGGACTGTTTTCAAAGTGGAGCTATTTTTTTAAAATCACCACTGATTCACGTGTATGTTTCAAGAATAACAGAGGTTTTTTTTTTTTTTCTGTTTTATTTTGATTTGACTTTCTACTCTAGAGATTGAGGCAGAATGGGTAGAGTAAAACTTAAAAATGGAAATGGCCCATGTTCTTATCATAAAAGGCCAAACCCTTTGAGAAAAGTTGAATGTAATTACAGTGAATTATTCTGATATTGCCATTTGGCTGAAGTTTCTGCTTTGTATCTAATATCCTGGAGACCCAGGCAGACTTTCACAATTTCCTGGGACTGTTTATAGCTCTCCCTATTGCTTTGGTTGAACGTGTTTGCATCTCCCATCTAGCTGGTTGAAATATGTCTCTTAAAAACCAACTCAGTGGGACTGCCAATATCTACCTCTATACAACTTACCACCTAATTCTAGCCTTTTCTGTTAAATCTTTTACAGAAAGGAAAAAATGTGATAAAATGATAATGGAAAATATTAAACTTCAAAATTCACTATACTAAAATGGTCATTGTCATCTTAAAACACTTGTATTGGAAGCTCAAAAGAATGAATAAAAACAGAGGCAGGCAAAAGAATAAAAATACCCAAGGGAGAATTCTTACTATTAGCTGACAAGTTTTAAAAACATTACTATAGAGTAAGGGTTTTTTATAGCACTTCTCAGGGTAAGCAAGTTTTCCAATATCTTATACACGCTTTCGTCTTTTATCTCTGGCCTCCAGTAATTTCAAACCCCAGCAGCCCCTGCCCCCACAGCCACTCTGTTGTCCTAAACCCCTACACACTAGTCACACAGATTCCCTTGAAAATTTATTAACAATGATATTTGGAAAACGCAAAGCTATTTCCATTTAATTAAATAAACACACCGTGTTAACCTTCAGTAAAAGAAGTGGCCGTTCATTTTTATAGGCGGCTGTAAACAGACTTTGAGCTTTGCAAAGCCAAGATCAATAGAGTGTTGGCAAACAATAATAATCTCATGTACACTCTATCGACAGCTGCTCAGAAAATATGGTTTGATTCTGATGGGCCCAATGATTGGGCCTTTGGCCAGCCTTTTGCCTTTCTCTGAGCGAATATCAAAATGTCAAGACAAATGCCTCTATGAAAGTGAATCTACTGCAGCGTCTCCTGAGGCACCAAGTCGGCCAAGCCCCGATATGGAGCCAGCAGACCAGTATGGAGCCAGCAGACCAGCGGAAGGCAAGCTGAGCCAGGGTGGAGAGCCACTAGAGAAGAGGGTGCACACAAGTGGCTGTGCAAAGGTCACAGAGGAGTTGTCATCATGTGTCAAAGACATTTACTGTGATTACCATTGTCATATTGGTGATAGGATGGGAAAAATTACAAATATATCACAGATGTAGTATCTTTCTTGTTATTTCTGCATCTGCGGCTAGGTAGAGATTAGTTCCAAGAGTGGAAAGTCCTGGTATTCCATACAGTCCACCCCTTGATATCTGCTCTTGACATAACTGTCATATTGAGTGGAGACTGAGGAAAGACTGCCACTTTTCTTTTCTTTTTCCGTCTTCCTCTCCCCACCCTCTCACTTCTCTCCCTCGTTTTCTCTTTTCCTTCCTCTGCAGAGAATACGAATTATTGCAAAAGAAACAAGCAGCCTGAGGATGATTAAAGAGCACTTGATTAGAAATAGAGGTCTCAAATCTAGTGTTATCTCTACTTCTAACTTGCTCAATGACCCTGGACAAATCATTTTTCTACCTTGGAGCCTCAAAATTCTGATCTGTAAAATGGGATGAGGCTTGTCCATATAGTTGAAATATTATCTGCCTATTTTAAAATTAGAACTGGAGTATTTGAGGCAGAAGACCTGGGTTAGAGCTGCAGCTTGTCTATTTAGTATTTACTTTTATGATCTCTAGTTTTCTTATTTTTAAAACAGTATAGTAATTCCTAACTCGTAGGAGTATTAGGAGAATTAAGGGAGGTAATGTAAAGCCACTAAGGCTCTTCAGAAAGAATACCAGTACCAGTTGCCATTGAACTGATTCTGACTCATGGCAACCCCAGGTGTGTCAGAGTAGAACTATGCTCCATAGGGTTTTCAATGGTTGATTTTTAGAAGTAGATCACCAAGCCTTTCTTCTGAGGTGACTCTGGGTAGAATTGAACTGCCAACCTTTCAGTTAGCTGTCAAGAACATGAACCATTTGCACCACCCAGGGACTCCTTAGAAAGAATAGTTGGTTCTTAGTATTAATCTAAGGCTGGTGAAAAAATAAATATGGGAGACATTATCAACATAGATAAGTCCATAGATAAGTCTTTGCAAGGCTTTGACCCAGGAACTGCTGTTTTTTCCCACTCCAACCTAACTATCCTAATAGCTAGAAAAGTCTGTGTGTGTGTGTCTGGCCATTTCTATAAAATAAAACACGTACTACAAACTAGATTTACTGAATAGTTACCACATGCCAGGCATTGGGGTAAACACTTTGTATAACTTAGCTCTTTGAATGCTCTCAAGCCTAAGAAGTAGATACCATTATTGGTTCCACTTTACAGAAAGGAAAATAAGTTATA
>NW_004443946.1:32393268-32397713 GCF_000243295.1 Trichechus manatus latirostris | reverse complement strand
TGTGTTTTATAAATAACTATATAGTTTTTAAATTATTCCATTTGTCTGGAAAGAAAACAGGCATGTATGTTCACACCTGGATCATTCCCATTAAGTTTTTGATACAGTCACTTTGATTCTAATGAATTCATATTCTGTACATGGAGATCTTACACCAGCTTCTAGGGGAGTCCAATTGTGACTCGCTATTAGTGAAATCAATCATTAAAACAAATCGCCACCTATAGCCTTCCCATCAGAAGCCAAGCAATGAAGAGGTTGTCTGCGTAAAGCTTTAGTTAGCTTCATTCCAACTTCATATTTAACTATGCTGAAAGAATATTTCAGAACCAACAGAAAGGCAATTTTTTTGCGTCTCTTCTGAGCGAGTATTCTATCTATCTCTAGTATTGACCCGTCCACACTGTGTTTACCACACACTAGCCACCTCCCACAAATGCAATTTATTGTGAGATGGAATCTACCAGGAAAGCAATTATACTCCACTGGTGTGATTGTGAGGCAGTGAGAGCAACAGATGCTCCTGCTCTGCTAAGCACTAGAGAAGGAAAAGTGGAAGGGAGCATTCTAATGCAATCCACATTAAAGATCTGAAGCACATTTAAGATTCACAGTAACTTAAGCATTTTAAAACTGGCCGTAAACATCACTAGTCTTCTTCTAGTCATTTGAGATTTTCCTTTTCGGAGATACAATCTCCTTACCAGTTGCTGTTGAGTTGATTCTGACACATGGCAACCCTACATGTGTCAGAGTAGAACTGTGCTCCACAGGGTTTTCAATGGCTGATTTTTCAGAAGTGGATTGTCAGGCTATCTTCGAGGCACCACTGGGTAAACTCGAACCTCTAACTTTCCAGTTAGCAGCTGAGCTTAAATATTTGCCCCATCCAGTGACTCCACAATCTCATTAAGGGATCCTTAATGGGCCCCAGGCATCATCATGGTAGCAACAGGTACTCCCAAAGGCTGAGATGAAGATAGAGATTGGAAAGGAAAGCCAAGAGAGGTGTGTTAACCAGAGAACAGACGGCAGTCAAAACGGAAAATAAAAGGCTATTCCTATTTCTACTGCAAGTTCTTTATCTCAACGTTTAAACAACACCCATGTGCCTGCCCAGGGCAGTTGCCATGTTTGATCTACATGGCAGAGAGGTCAAAAGAATTTAAACAAATATTACTCATAGCTATAACCAAAAATTTGCAGCAGAAATCTTTAGAAAAGTCAAGACATCATAAATGTTCATTCAGGGTAGGAGTTAACCCACAGAAGAAACTCACGTGAAGAACGCCTCTCCCCATGATATTCTGCTTGAAAAAGAAAAAAGCTAAACCAATCTTCAAGATTAAGAAGGTGTATCTGAAGTATTAAAACTTCATGTTCAATCTAGAAAGTCATCTCTCTGGCTTTTTCACTTAGGTCTGGATAACTTTTCTGTTTTTCAAGCTTGATCTTCAGACCACAATCTACTCCGAGACCTCCTGAATCTGTTCCCACTGCAGACCAGCTCCTTCTTTGGTTCTGCAGTGCTGACGTGTGGAGGACCCTTCTCGATTCCTTTAACATCATCCTTAGTATTCTAACTGCTAAGGGACGATTCTTGAGGATGGAAGATGAAATTAAAACCACGCAAGGCAGTGAGCATTAAAATGCCATTCACTAAGCAACTCGAGGGCAGCGGATAGGTTGTTTTGTTAAAACACCATCCAAATTGCAACCTTACGGTATATGAAACTTTGAAATACTAACAGCAAGACCAGAAGGGAGTGGGATGAGAGGTCTACATGGTGACGTCTGATAACAAAGCAGTAGAGCCCAGGGAACTTATTACTAATGCAGGTCTGTTCTAAAAATTTTACTGAATACAATGGATGTCCTCTCAACCATGTGTGCCATCTAAACAAACACACAGAGAATAAACCATATTCACAGCCTCACCGGGTTTTGTTAGGCAACTTTAAAATCTAATACTAAACGTTCGGAGATGTCTCCTAATATTAAACTGTGCTTATATTTTATAGTCAATGGAATTAGAAATAAAGCCTAAAGGCTCTACTCACTCCAGCTCCTTATACCTGAGGAGGTACTCATGCCTCCTTTTCCCAGAATCAGTCTGATTCAGACACACATTGCCAGGTCATTTTGCCATCTGGTATCTACATGATGGAAATAAGCATAGCGTTTGGCTGCCAACTAAAAGGTCAGAGGTTCGAAACCACCACCCTCTCCTTGGGAGAAAGATGTGGCAGTCTGCTTCTGTAAGATTTACAGCCTTGGAAACCCAATGGCAGTTCTACTCTGTCCTATAGGGTCGCTATGTGTTGGAATCGACTGGACGGTAGTGGGTTTGGTTTTTGGTTTTGTTTTTTGTTTTTTTTTAAAGAAATGTTCTAGTCTAAAGGAAACAAAGATAATTTAGTCAAACTCTCACACTTTATACATGTTAAAACTGAGGTCCTTGGAAGTTTGTTGAAAATTATAGTCAGTAGCGAACTCCAAAGTTCTAGACCAGAGCTTTTTCCTCTGCAGTACATTAAAATATTGTAATGCAATAAGGGAGACCCTAGGAGGTGCAAATGGTTAATGTGCTTGGCTGCTAACTGAAAAGTTGAAGGTTTGAGTCTACCCAGTGTGCCTCAGAAAAAAGGCCTGGCAATCTGCTTCCAAAAAAACTAGCCATTGAAAACTCTATTCAGCACAGTTCTACTCTGACACATACGGGACTTCATGAGTTGGAACTGACTAAATGGCCACTGGTTATAAAATGGAAGTACACAGGTTCTTGATGAGCACTTTAGGGTTTTTTCATTGAGAAAAACCACTGTGTCTTTTTGCTTACTTTATGGTCTTATAAAATTAGGGACTGTAGAAGTCATCTAGTTAAGTCCCTAACTCAGTGCAGGAATCCCTTTTCTAATACTCATGCCATACACTCACTCAGCCTTTACCTGTGTATTTGAGGGGTACTTCCTGTAGTGGTGAAGAGAATGGGTTCAAGAGCCAAACAGTTTGGGTTCTGCTCCTGGCTTTGCCATTTATAAATTATTTGTCTTTGGACATTTATTTAATCTCTCTGTGCTTCAGTTTCCTCATCTGTAAAATGGGAATGATAATAATTGTACCTACCTCACATAACTGTTATAAGGATTAAGTAAGAATGAGGAGCAGTAACTGAAAAATTTTAAGTGCTACTTTTTTTCCCCCAATTACTGTTACTATTACTATTACTACTATTACTACCACTGCTGTTGCTACTTCCAATGATAAAGAGAGCTCACTACCTCCTAAGGATGTTTATTCTATTTTTTGTACGAAGTCGAAACATATCTTCTTATAACTTGTATCTATTGGTCCTGGTTCTGCTTCTACAAGTTCGGCTAACTAATAAGAATCCCTTTTCCCCATAATAGTTATTCAGCTAGTTATCGACAGTCGTCATATCTTAAGCTACCCTTCTATAGGCAGAACATTCCAGGCTTCTTCAACTCCTCATCTCTTGGCCGTCCCATTCTTACCACTCCTTCTTTCTTTTTTTTTTTTAGTTTAAATCTTTTTTTTTTTCAATTGTACTTTAGATGCAGGTTTACAGAACAAATAGTCTCTCATTAAACAGTTAATACACATATTGTTTTATGACAATAGTTAACAACCCCAAGACATGTCAACACTGTACTTCTCAACCTTGTTACCACTCTTTCTTATGAATAATAATAGCCCCCAGTTATAAGCCAGACACTGTGCTTAACCCTTTACTTGCATTATGTAATGGAATCCTTAGCTCAAGCTTCCATCCTCATTTCATCAATGAGGTAACCGACTTGTCCAAGGACTCAGAGCAGTAGAGCTGGGATTCGAGAATCAGCATGCCACGCCATACTGGATGTGTCTTAGTTTGTCAATGTTCTCTTAAAATGTGGCAGCAGAAGGCACACAGGACTCCTGACCACATCTAACAAGGGCACAAGCCAGAAGGAAGGTTGTCCACTGGTTCTGGAGTCTCTTGTTCCAGTGCATGCTCAGAACACACCGATTTCTGGCAGCCATATCACATTGTTTGCACCTATGAAACTTATAGTAATAATGATAAAATCCCTAAGTTTTTGCATTTTAAGCACATAATCATCTAATTAAATGAGATCTCTTATATACAAGTTAGGACAATACTTTTTGTTGTCATTGTTTACCAAAGGCAGAGTTTTATATAACCTTATTATATCAAGCCTTTGCCTTGACCACATATCTTCGAGAGAATTGTTCATGGAGAGGTACAAAAACCAAAATCATACAACTACAGAGCTTCTTCCAAGAGCTTTTCTAGGTGTCTGGAACTATGCTGGTATTTTACATGTATTCATTTAATCTTCACCATTTAACCCTGTCTGTTCTTATGTTTGGAAACCCTTCTGGCTTAGTGGTTAAGTGCTACTGCTGTTAACCAAAAGGTC
>NW_004443946.1:32386350-32393019 GCF_000243295.1 Trichechus manatus latirostris | reverse complement strand
AGCAAATGGTAGTGAACTAGTGGACCACATGAGAGCTCATGTTTGGCCTTGTAAAGCCTGTTTCCCCATCAGCCCACCCTTCAAGGCCAGCTCTTACAATTTGGCATGTTCCCTCTCTCGTGCTGCTGCATGAGAGATCCCATTCCCTCCCTGCTGGGAACAGATATAGAAGTGGGGTTGGCCAGGTGTCCTATGGTGCCTGCACATGTGCAAGAGACACAGAAAGTTACTGTGTGCCCAGAAGAGGGGAAGGCTTTTCTGATAAACAGAAGGAACTGGGAGAGAGAAGGTGACCCAATTCCCAACCTGTTTATCAGAGAACGCTCCGGGCCCAAGGCCTTTACTCGGGCCGCCTGGATGGGAGACATAGAGGCAGATCATCCCCCCAACAGCCCACAGTTTTAAACCCCAAATATTGCTTAACATTTCGCTAGATGAAATCACCTCTCACAGTTGTTTAACAGCTGCCTCACACAATGCGACAATTTGTCAGGTCAAACACAGATTCTGCTGTTGTATCTCTAACCTGAGATTACAAAGAACACTTAAAGAATACAAAAGGCAATTACAGACTTATAATCAGGTGAAGACACTAAGGTCAGCACCCTCTATTACAAAATAGCACTAGACTGTTTTTAAGAACTATGAGGAATCAGGATGTTGGCCCTACATCCTAATGTATTATTGAATTAGCTTCATGCATACATCAAGGAGGTACAAATGCAAAGCAAATAAAGGTTTTTTTTTTTAATATTTTTTTCTTAAATCTTTGTTTGACTCATGAGTTGCCTTTTCCTTCTTGTTAATAGGTCAGTTGTTTGGTTTCTTCCCTCTCTCCCTCTCTGCCTCCCTTCCTTTCTTCTTTCCTTCTTTTTCTCCCTTCCTTTATTTGTATCTATTCTCTATTCCTCTAATGGATGCCGTGAATCTATCTCTGTTAATGAAGTCTCTACTCAAATAGAAGCTAGAAATAAGCATAAAAACAAGGCTTCTAATCAAAAGCTCTGCCTGGCGTATCATCTCAGAGAACTGGAAGTGTGCATTTTCGAGTGTGGGAATTCTGTTTTTCAATTCTTGTTGCATAAACATAGGAAGATTCTGATGGTAAAATAAAACACTGTAGGTCTCTAACTTTTGAGCATTCTTCCTCACTTTCAATCAATGGATTACATGCTTCATTAGCTAAAATTAAAAGTACACGGGTCAATTAATGAAAGCATCATTATCCTGGTAGTGTCCAGCCCCAGGATATCAGTGTGAGGGGCTCCCTCACTAGATTGGCTGCACTGGGAACAATAAATGAAGTTGTGTAAGCCGTATGTAGGAGCTGAGAGAGCAGCAACAGTGAGGAGGCAGCTATAGCAACAACAGGAGTAACAGGAGCAATACAAGCAATACAAGCAATACAATGGTACTTTGTATCGGGTGCCAAATACCTCTGTGTTTTGATGGAACTTTTTACCTCGGCCACAATTAGGTTCTTAAAGCAAGAGGTCAGTGGAGAAAAGAAAGCATTTTAAGAATACAATGAAGTAAAATAAAATGAAGAAATACATGTCAGATTTAGTAATAAAAACGTAATGCCAAGATCCATGACAAAAACAGTGACAATAATAATTGTTATTGTTATAGTTAAGATAGCTACTGATAACTGAGTGCTAATTATGATGTGCTAACACTGGGCTAAGAGCTTACGTTGCATATCCCACCTATTCCTCACCCTACGAAGTACGTAATAATCATTTCCATTATATACATAAGGAAATTAAGATACATTGATGTTAAGAAACTTGCCCAAGGGTATGCGTCTAGTTAGTGGAACTGTAGAATTAGATTCTAGACCTTTCTCAAAGCCATGTTTGTAAGCTCCATTCTCTACCTTCTCCCTCTGCATGCTGAACTGGAAATATCACAGAAATAGTCTTAAATGTCCAAAGTTGTCTTCAGTATTTTTTCTCTAATGTGGTCTTCTAAAAAATGATAAAGCATATTCTGGGTAATGATCTTCTGAATGAGTACTGCCATGTAATTTCCTAAAGAGAACTGGCATGCAATGTAAGAGAATTGGCATGCAATGTTATTCTTGAGTTTGTGTTTGCAATCACATTCACAAAAAGAATTACTACTTTAATTGATGAGATTTAATAGAAGAGAGATGGGCTGAATAGGGACATATATGGATTTACTTTGGGGAAGAGAAAGCCAAATGGCAACACCGTGAGCTGTGTGAAAGATTTTCCACGGGCTGAAACAGAGAAAAGTAGTAAGAGAACTGAGACACCATAAGGTACACAGCAACACAGATGTACCAAACTCCAAAGAACCTATACCGTACCAATACTGTTGCACTCATGCTGCAAGCAGAGGTTTCCTTGCAAGACAATGGCATCTGCCACATTAAATGACTGCTCCTAATTTAAATTATATTGTTTGTATGTCATTTGTAAATTTGCTATTGTTTTCTGGTCATATAAGAACTATGATCCTACAGCATTTGTACTTGGCTTTCTATTTGTACATATTTAGGAAATATTATAATAATATAAATTGATTGAGAGGATACGTGTGAATATTTATTTACTTTTAAAAAGAATTCTTGCTTTACTCCCATTTGAGATAAACTGTCACAAGAAAAGGACAGAACAGTGAAAAGCTGGTCAATCACATTATATATTTTTTGTTGGCCTGGCAACATAACGGATGGTTGCCAGTTGATTTAAAAGAAATGAATAAAAAAGGATTCTGAGACCCCTTCCAACATACACCATTCTCATCATATGTTGTGTGCCCCAGAATCACCTTTGGAATCATTAAAAAAAATACAGACACTTTGATTCTTCTTCATATTGAATCTTGGGGCATATGATACGCTTCCTCCTCCACCCAATTAATTTATCTCAAGCTAATTGACTAAGAAATGTGGACTTTTTTTCAGAACAGTGTTCCTAAATTTTAATATGTTTATGAATCACCTGGTTATGTTAATTGCAGATTCTGATTCAGTATGTCTGGGGTAAGCCCTCTAATTCTGCATTTCTAACAAGCTCTTAGGTGGTCCAGGGACCATACTTTGAGTAGCAAGATCTTAGAAGATAGTGTGGTGGCCACTTCAAAGTAGATGGGAATTGGACAAACCAGTTAAGATATATGCGCAAAGTTGTGTATCTTGAGTGGTAATGGTTACAGAAATCTACACATGTGGTAGAACATCATAGAAGACCACACACCCAAGAGTGCATTAAAACATAAGCTCAAAGTCTTTCTCTGCAGGAGATTTGTTTCAGTTTCTTTATGGAGGAGAAAGGCAAGGTGAGCATCTCTCTATATAAGGATTCAGAATTTTAGGTTATACAATTTATCTCAAACTTGAGGCTCTAAGACCTAATATATAAAAGGAAACAGAATATAAGAACACCAAAAAAACAAAAAAGACATCCTATTTGACCTGGTCGAAGTTTAAGAAATTTTAAGGAGAAAAAAGAGGCTTCCTGAAGGAAAATTTTGACGTGACCAAGCATCAGGACCCAGATAGCATAATGTTGTGATGATCAAGTCATCAAGTTGTAGGCAGCTGACTGCGCTAGCTTCTATTACCCTGCCTAACATATGGTCTTATTCTGCATTTCTTACTCAAACATCAATCCTCTAACCTCCAAAGAAAGCATGCCTGAGAAAGGAAATAAGCAGGACCAATGCCCCCCACAGCATGGTGAGCATACTTCTGGTATGTTCCAGATATGTCACATTATAATTGCTATACTCCCTCCTCAAGGCAAAGTTTGACAATTTTTTTCTATAAAGGAGCAGATAGTAATGTTTTAGTCTTTGCAGGCTATAGGTCTACTGTACTGCTCAACTCTGCCATTTAGCACAAAAGAGGCCATAGATAATATGTAAATGAATAAGTGTGGCTGTTTTTAAAAAAAAATTATTCACAACCCAGGCGAGTTTGCCAAACCATGCTCAAAGGCACCTTGTGTATTCCTCTTCAAGAAGCACAAACATTCTTCGTTAGACTATGTCATGGATTGAATTATGTCCCCTCCACAAAATGTGTGTACCAATTTGGCTGGGCCATGATTCCTGGGATTGTGTGATTTTCCTATATGTTGTAAATCCTGCCTCTATGATGTTAATGAAGGAGGATGGGTGGCAGTTGTGTCAAGTAAGGCAGGACTCAATCTACAAAACTGGATTGTGTTCTGAGGCAATCTCTTGAGATATAAAAGAGAGAAGTGAGCAGAGAGACATGGGGACCCCATACCACCAAGAAAGCAGTGTCAGGAGCAGAGTGTGTCGTTTGGACCCGGGATGCCTGCGGGGAGAAGCTCCTAGTCCAGGGGAACACTGATGAGAAGGCTGACAGAGAGAGAAAGCCTTTCCCTGGAGCTGATGCCCTGAATTTGGACTTTTAGCCTACTTTACTGTGAAGAAATAAATTTCTCTTTGTTAAAGCCATCCACTCGTGGTATTTCTGTTGCAGAAGCACTAGATAACTAAGATAATGTATTCCTTCCAAATGTTGGGTTGAGAAGTATGCACAGCATCCCCAAAAAGCATAGACAATGGTTGAGACAGGAAGGGGAGGGGGCTTCTAACAGAAGAGGTAAACGACAGCACTTGAGAATGGTATCTCACCACTGCCCTCACTTCCTTTATCCATTATTTTACAGATTTTGCACAGATGGAGAAAGAGAAGGGGAAGTAACGGTAAAACTAGGTGCTATCAGGTAATACAGTGCATATACTTGAGAGCCACATAACTGCTGGGCCAGGTTGCCCTCATCTCTCGTTATGGATTCTGCTGTCATTATATGAATATAAGATCAGAAATCCCAAGTCTATCATGCTCTCCCCCCACAAATTGTAAAAGGGCTATGTGTCTTATTCCTATAACTGACCAACATTCCTTTACTGATAAGATACAGGAGGAGGGGAAATGGTGAATAGATTTTTTTGAACCCAGATGGTCTAGGATCTGCTGTACTGCCAATATAGACACATCTGTATCCTTGGGGATGGAAAAATAGTCTGTAACATGACAGGCAAACCTCAGCAACAGTATCCAACCTGGCCTTGGATCTTGTTTGTGGGGAGGAAGGTTCTGGATCCAGCAGTCTCGGGATCTCACTGTGGAACTCCTATCATGTACACTTGTAGCACCAACAGTGGTATCAGGCAGCAGAGACTCTAAAACAGTGTGATGGCAGCAACAGTGGTAGGGAGAGAAGCCGTGTTATCCCAATTCCAATGAAGAATACAACCAAATAGTCTAGACAAGAGGGCGGAAGGGTGCTTTTAGAGCCATATGGTTTCCTAATACAGCCCCCATTCCCTAAGTTATGTATCCATCAACGACGGGGAAAAACACCTCCCAGATTTTTAGAGAGGTGACTTCCAGCTCTTCCTAAGGAGGTGACTAGATCTGATGGTGAGAACCATACTGAAAACCAAAACAAGTAATCATGGTGGAGATGATCTGAGCAATAAACAAGCCCCAGAAGCAGTTACAACTATTTTAACAGTTATTTTGCTAGGAACTGGAGTTAGGTCAAAAGTCTATTGGAGCATTATGGGAGGGCAAGGACAGTGGAATCAATTTGATGACCCACAAAGTAAGCAGACTATTTTCAGAATCTCCCAACACTTGATCTTCTTGGTCTTACTACAAGTAAAATTAAAGATGAATCTTCAACTGTAGGTCTTTTACTTTGGATAATCAGCTTGCTATGCATTCTATTTCTGTTGTTGTTGTGTGCTCTCCAGTCGATTCTGACTCATAGTTACTTTAAAGGACAGAATAGAACTGCCCTATAGGATTCCCTAGGCTGTAAACTTTGTGGAAGCAGATGGCCAGGTCTTTTCTCCCATGAAGCGACTGGTGGGTTGGAACCACTGAGCTTTTGATTAGCAGCCAAGTGCTTAACCATTGCATCACCAGCGTTCCTCATTCTATTTGTGTTATCCCCTTTTTACTCAACTAACAGCCTTTGCATGGAAAACTTCATTCTAGTTTTTGTATTCACTTTCATTCCCTTAATAACTTTTTTCTCTTAGATCTTGAAAGTTTCCTACCTCTTTCTCTGGTGTCTATGATAGGCATAGCTTCTTTGATCACAGTACTCTTTACAACTAAACACAGACGTGGCCTCATATCCTTTGCAGCTGTCCCTTGAGAGGGTCCCCATCAACCCATGAGTTTTGTGAGAGAAACTTGCTCATTCTTTTAGTATCTGGTATCTTCCCTCTCATGCTCTCTCATTTTCTGATGAAGACATTTATATAAATACATGTGATGAATTCTCCAAGGTCAAGCAACTAGAAAGTATCAGAGCTAGACACTTGGTGCCCTGATTTCTACTCTTTACATTTCACTCTTCCCCACGTCCATAGAGACCATACTCCTCAGAGATGTATAGATTAACCACCAGCAACATAAGGAAACTGGGTAGGGCCTCATGCCAATCATGCTACTCCTTATATTGAGAGACCCATGTCTGAGTCACAGACAGAATTAGTCACACCTCTTTGGTCACATCCTGTGAATGCTTTTTACAGTATACATCACACAGCACTCAGAAAAATCTGTGTGTCTATCTGTCACCTTTAAATATGCAATGAGCTTCTAAAGGCTTGAGACCATGTCTTATTCTCATTTGCTTCTCCAGA
>NW_004443946.1:32384729-32386250 GCF_000243295.1 Trichechus manatus latirostris | reverse complement strand
CTCAGAAAAATCTGTGTGTCTATCTGTCACCTTTAAATATGCAATGAGCTTCTAAAGGCTTGAGACCATGTCTTATTCTCATTTGCTTCTCCAGAATCTAGTACAGGGTCTGGAGTACATTTGGCATTTAAAAATTATTACTTATTGAATGAAGTCTTAGCCATCTAGTGCTTCTATAACAGAAATATCACAAGTGGATGGTTTTAACAAAGAGAAATTAATTTCTTAATAGTAAAGTAGGCTAAAAGTCCAAATTCAGGATGTCACCTCCAGGGGAAGTTTTTCTCTCTCTGTCAGCCTTATCATCAACCTTCCTCTGGACTAGGAGCTTCCCTGCACAGGGACCCCGGGCCCAAAGGACGCTCTCTGCTCCCAGCACTGCTTCCTTGGTGGTATGAGGTCCCCACCTCTCCACTTACTTCCTTTTCCTTTTATCTCTTGTAAGATAAAAGGTGGTGCAGGCCACAACCCAGGGAAACTCCCTTTACATTGGATGAGGGATTGGACCTGAGCAAGGGTGTTACATTTCACCCTAATCCTCTTTAGCCACAGGCAGAGATTATGATTTATAACTTAGGAAAATCACAGAATGGAGGACAACCACACAATACTGGGAATCACGGCCTAACAAAGTTAACATATATTTTTGGGGGACACAATTCAATACTTGACAAGTGAATATATGGATTGATGAACATATGAGTGAATCACAGTACAATAAACTAGAAATCACACTAGACTTAGAACCAACAGTCCATGATTCTAATTCTGACTCTGCTACATCCTAGTTGCCTGATTTGGGGCAAATTGTTGTCAAATCAAGATAGCAGTATAGCACAACATTGTTTTAAAAGTTTTCTGTAGGCTGCAAAGTACATGTAGGACCATTATTATTACTCGTTTACTTATCTACATCATTAATAGTGACTACGATATCTTTAGCTTAGAACAGGAGTGAAAAACTCAAATCCCTGCCTTATATTTCATGGTATTAAGAAAGAGTGGGTTTGAAACAAAAACTCAAATTCCCAAAGAATTTTGGCAATAATGCAGCAGGGTGTAAGAAATATAAAATCATAAGCATAAAGATAAATGGAAACATTCCATGTAGGGAGATAAGGGGGAGGGACTATGATGAATTAGTAACATACACTTCAAAGAAAGAAAGCAGCTTGAATTGGTTGTTCCTTGGCATAATCACAAATCCAGTGTTGCCAGATCTTCCAATTTTTCAAGAGAAGCTAGAAAACTAGATTTCAGCATGAAATATCCCAGTTATTAAATATTGGACAACATTGCATAGTGGAGTCTGAGCCGTATGCTTGCAACCTCTGATGTGAATGTTGGCAATATGATCACTCATCAAGATCGTGAGCAGGCTCCACGCAATAACTACCGGAAGAAAAATTCTCCCGTGCAAGAGTGTAATGGAAAGAGAATGGACTCTTGGGTCAGTAGACTGTGCCACTTACTATCTGAGTGGCCTGAGTAAATTCACATAATTATGATCAATATGAGTCC